>NC_086331.1:60486009-60531730 GCF_032445375.1 Bacillus rossius redtenbacheri | reverse complement strand
CGAAATTTGGTCGATTGTGCTATAAAAATTGCATCTTTTATTGTCGTTAAGTGATCTGGGCTGGCTTGTAGTCAAGCTGGCCCGAAAACATAAGAGAAAGAACAATATGAAAAATTTAATAATTGCATATTTAGTGCTACGTAAGTGCTGGTAAGTGCCGAAATTTGGTCTTAAGTGCTCCAAAATTGCATTTTTATGGTCGATTTAGTGATGCGGGCTGGCTTGTCGTCAAGCTAGCCCCGATAACATAGGTAAGAGCACAATAAGTGAAATTCAATAAATACGTTCGTTATTGCTACGTAAGTGCTGGGTAGTGCCGAAATTTGGTCATTATTGCTCCAAAATTGAAACTTTTATGGCCGATTTAGTGATCCAGGCTGTCTTGACGTCAAGATAGCGCGGAAACATAAAAAATGGAAATATATATAAACTAAATAAGTGCATTCGTTAGTGCTACAATAGTGATGGTTATTGCCTAAATCTGGTCGTTAGTGCTTTAAAATTGCAACTTTTATGGCCGTTTAAGTGATCCGGGCTGGCTTGAAGTCAAGCTGACCCGGAAATAGAGGAAAAAGCACAATATGAAAAACTTAATAATTGCATTCGTTAGTGCTACGTAAGTGCTGGTAAGTGCCGAAATTTGGTCGTTAGTGCTCCAAAATTGCATTTTTATGGTCGATTTAGTGATGCGGGCTGGCTTGTCGTTAAGATTGCCCGGAAACAATGGAAAAAGCACAATATGAAAAATTCAATAATTGCATTCTTAAGTGCTACGTTAGTGCTGGTTAGTGCCTAAATTTAGTCTGTAGTGCTCCAAAATTGCAACTTTTAAGGCCGATTTAGTGACCTGGGCTGGCTTGATGTATATAGTTCATATGGGGACAGGGGCAGGGGGCTGGGGATCGGGGATCCGCGGCAGCTACCTTAAGGCTTCGCTTCATCAGCCATGTTGGATTACGTCACTTCCGCCGGCCATGCACGCACGAAAAAGTGTCCCGTTACATTCATCAGCCATGTACGCACGAAAAAATGTCCCGTTACAGTAGTAGGAAATAGGGGGTTCAAGGCCAGGCGGAGGATCGAGGATCCGGCGGCCGACTTTGACCTTGAACATTGACCTTGACCCTTGACCCTTGACCTTTAATTATGACCTTGATCTTTGGCCTTGACCTTGACCTTTGACCTTGACCTTGAACCTAGACCTTGACCCTTGACCTTTAACTATGACCTTGACATTTAACCTTGACCTTGAACTTTGACCTTTAAGTTTTGACCTTGACCCTTGACATTTAACTATGACCTTGACATTTAACCTTGACCTTGAACTTTGACCTTTGACCTTTAAGTTTTGACCTTTGACCTTGAACATTGACCTTGAATTTTAACTATGACCTTGACCTTAGACCTTGACCTTGAAATTTGACCCTGACATTGAAATTCGACCCTGACCTTTAGCCTTGCGACCCCTCGATGTTGCCAACCTCTTGGATGACGTCATCTAATCCGTATGCTAATCCATGCTAATCCATGCTAATCTATGCTAATCCATGCCAATCAATGCCAATCTATGCTAATCTGTATGCTAATCTATGCCAATTCGTATGCCAATCTATGCCATTTTGTTTTCGTCTGCTGGAAGCCACCAACTTGGATGATTCCACGACCACCATATTGTTTTTTTCTTTTCTGCTGGAGGCCACCATCTTGGATTACGTCACTTCCGGTCGCCATCTGGATTACGTCATTTCCGGCCGCCATCTTGGATTTGAGTTAAACCTTTGACCCCGACGACCATTTTGTTTTCTAGAACATTCCACTTTATTATGACGTCATGTCCGCCATCTTGAAAATCCTTATTTATTATCCGATTTTAATTTTAAAAAAATAAAAATTAATAATTTAATTTTAATTAAATGTTACAATTATCTAGCACCACACTCCTATACATTGCGTTTACATCATCGAGCGCCCCACTCTTCTACATTACGATTACATCATCGAACACCCCACTCATACCTGTCGCAATTTTTCGTAACACCACCATCTTTAAAATAAATTTATTATAAAAACAATAATCTAAACCATTATCGTCTGCTGGAGGCAGCTATCCTGGATTCCGCCATATTGATTTCATCCGATGATGTCATCACCATCCTAAAGCACCTTAGTGTATGTAAGGACGACTTTCTATACAGTACCAATGTTGTTATGATCCTTATAGACCATAAAATCCTCAGTCATTTTGTTGTTGTGAGAACCATTTATTCTTAAAGGCATAATCATTTACAGGTTTTAACTAACATATATGTTATTATTTCATTGCTGCGGATGCGATAGTTAAAGTAATAATAATTTTAAAAAATATAAATTTATTACTCCATCTTAGCGGACCAGAAATTTTTCAGAGTCCGAGTTTGCGTACTCGTGTTTAAAAGCTGCATGGAAGCAGATATTTTAATGTTTGTGTACAATTTCACATTTTTTAAATTTTGATTAACTTGAATAAAGGTTCTATATTTAAAATAATAAGCAGTATGTAGGTATTATCATATTTATTTAAATAACCTCGAACGCTACAAAAACAAATTCTGGATTAAAGAAAAATACATACACATCAAACGAATCTATACAACAAAAAATGAAACCATATAGCAAAAATGAAACCATATAGCAAAAATGGAAACTATACAACGAAAATGGAAACTATAAAACAAAAAAAGGAAACTATAAAACAAAAAACGGAAACTATAAAACAAAAAAACGGAAACTATACAACATAAATGGAAACAATACAACAAAAATTGAGACTATACAAGAAATTGAAACTATACAAAAAAAAAAACTGAAACTATACAACAAATTGAAACAGCAACACCCAAACTATTCGCAAAAAAATATTTACATGTCATCTCCGGCATACCCGTGGGGGACCGTGCGGACACCATCTTCACAGATCAGCCGTTTGTCGTCCTCCCACGTTATGGCCAGCTTATTACTGTACTCAGTATAGAGTATGTACTGCCTCGACCGTATGGCCCTAACGCCTGCCCTCCTAGTGCGGTGGTCTTGCAGGGCATCCAGGTAGTCACCGAATGTGATGCGGTTTTTGACCACACAACGCTGGATTCCCTTGGCCTTTTTCTCGACCATGCCACCGCACTTGTAGGCATAGAGTTTGGCCCGCAGACTGACAAACTCGCTCATTACTTCGCCCCCACACTCGTCCTTGAATTTGCCAACAACCTTTTTGTTGACTGGGGAGAAGCAAGGGTGGTCGGGCGGGTAGCAGCTGGTGTCGAACTTCCCCATCAGTATAGGGTCGGCTTTGAGGTCATGGTAGAAATCATCGGTTTGTATCTCATAGACAAAACTATCAGTGTCCATGTAAGCTAGGTGAATGTTTTCTGCATATTTGGGTTTCATTGTGCTGTAATGGAAGTCGTACATCAGGGTCTTTGAGAGATCAAGTACTGTGAGTCCGGCATAGATCGGTTTGTCGAAAATTATGGTCTCGTGGTTCAGGTGGACTAGAGTCAAATTCGGTTCGTACATTGTGCGGTCCTTGAAGGACGGGCGACACACCAGTTTCTTGAACCGCTTCTCGGAACACACCAACTCCATTTTGAGCCTCCGCCTCTTGTTCTCCATCAATTTTCCGAAGGTGGAGTTCACAGCCAACTTGAAGAACTCCTTCTCGAATTCGTTGGCTGCTGCTTTACTCATTAAAGTAATGATTGATTAGATCGACTAAGATCCTTGGTTCGACCCCTGGCCGATACAAAACAACTTTAATTTTAAAAAATACCACAAAAGCGACAGGTTTGAGAAAATAAAAACACCACAAGTTCTTTTAAAAAAATTTTATTACATAAATTCAATACACTACTACAAGTACAAAAAAAACACTGACAAATTACTAAAGCCTTGTGGATTCCTCGATTCAAACAGTCTTCTTATTGTACGGACTAAGCCTTTTACATGACTTTAAATGTCTATCCGATCCGTTCATCACCACAGCCAGAGACGAACTGAAGTTCATATCACCAGGGTCCCACTTATATATTCTCATTTGCTGGTACAACACACGAGTCAAAACAATAACCATGTTCATTATATTTCTCGGAGCATTTTTTATAACGAAGATGTAAGCTATTAAGACGTGAAATTAGTTTTTTGCACTCATTGCACTGAAATTGTATTCTTTTAACATTATTAGAACAACTGCTTCTTTCATGTCTGCGAACATTTGAGGTAATAGTAAATGATGCGTCACAGTATTTGCACCGACGCAATGTACGCTTTTCATTAGTGGAAGAATCCATTGCTGACGATGAAACTTCGGATGATGGTGGTATCACATCTGTTGAAATCTCCTCCAATGTTGACGTCGTCGTTGCCAATGGGATCTGCACCTTCTCCATCATAGCTGTCGTCAAGGTTCCCGTAGACGATGGTACATCCTCCGAGTTCGACGTTAAAGACGGTAAAGATGCCATCGAGGTCTCAAGACGGCAAAGATGCCATCGAGGTCTCAAGAACAGCTAATTGACACGACTTATGCACCAGAAGAAACAAACTAGGTGATCCTTACACCGCCGACGTCAGTAACAAACTGAGCGTCCTGCTGTCTAGGACTCGCTTATATACATGCACCGTATGGAATAATACGCTAGTCAAATCAAGAACCATTTACAATAATACTAGAGTCAAATCTACAAATTAAAAAAGAGGATCATTTGATCGAAAAAAAAATTAGATCTCTCCAATATACGCCAGGCTCCAAGAGCTACAATTCACGTCATCAGATCCATCTACATTTTGCTCCTATGCTTCAATTGACCATTAGCTGCAAGTGCTCCAACAGCTCCATCAGCTCCAACACGTAATGTACGCAATGTACGCACAATACATGCAATTTACATGCAATAAATGTAATGATTACTCAGTACACACAGGAAACGGAACGTACACACAGTACACACAGGAAACGAAACGTACACACAGTACACACAGAAAACGGAACGTATACACACAGTACACACAGGAAACGGAACGTATACACACAGTACACACAGCAAACGGAACGTACACACAGTACACACAATAAAAAATTAAAAAAAATAAAATAAAAAAATACATAAAATTCTGGCTTGTACTAGAACTATATCTTTGTTCAACAATGGGAAGTTCACAAGCTAGCAGAATCTGTTTATGTATTTTTTTTATTTTATTTTTTTTAATTTTTTATTAATTTTTTCCTGAAATTTTATTATATCAAAGAAAACTTGTGGCGGTTTTCTCCGTGTGCTTCCGATTATTATTGTCAATATTATGGCGGTTTTCTCCGTGTGCTCCTGTTTATTCTTGACAGTATTATGGTGGATTTCTCCGTGTGCTCCTTATTATTCTTGACAATATTTTGATGGTTTTCTGTGGGTGCTTCTGATTATTCCTGACTAGACATCTGATGGTTTTCTCCGAGTGCTTCTGGTTACTGATGAGTAATTTATCTCTGCATGAAGGATTTTTTTACTTTATGAAGCATGTCATTTTTTTTATTCAAGGTTGCATATAATTAGTGAACTTCTGCTACTTAATCATCACTTGTAATATTTTTATCAGGTGGAAATTTAAAAAATATATATATCATTACTCAGTCAAATTATCTCTGAGAAATCTAAGAAGCACTAACAGGATGGACGAACTTCCTTCTCCTTGGAGTCTAGCGAAGCCATCGTTCTATTGCGATCGTTAGTGAGCATCCCGCATCCCGCATAAAAGAACTAAATATTATTTACCTGCAAGTAACATGTGGCGACATCTGTTTTTGAAAAGCAGAACTACTTGCAACAAGTACCTTTGAATGAGATAAATTAATTCTCGCTGATGAAATAATTAAAAAATTCTGTTTAAGTAATATATCTAATTTAAAACTCTTAGTTTGCATCTGGCATTAGTCTCAGTAGCTAATATGAATCCTGATTCGGGATTTGTTGCTGTATCGAAACGTCATCACTGTAGATACTGTAGCAAGGTGTTTACCTTGAGAAAGAATGCTAAACGACATGAGAGAAGCGAGTGTAATTTGGGTCCTTGTCAAAAACCATTTCATTGCAGTCAGTGTCAGAAATCCTTTGGTAGAAGATATTACTTGGATAGACATTACAAGACCTGTACAATTAAGATGAATAAAGATAACGAAGACTGGGCTACAACATCGCGGAACAGGAACGAAGGCGAAAAAGCTAATGCTAAAATTACTGATCTAGATCAAGATAATAATTTAAAATTTAAAACAAACGAAGGAAGTTGTAACCACATTAGAAATGAAAATATATTTACTTCAATATCTAGTCGTCTCCATGAAAATGAGAAAGATGGAGAACCATCTAAAGCTTACAAGGTCGAAGACTTTGATGAATCATCTGAAGCGGGCATGATTGAAGATTGTGGTGACACATCTGAGGCTGACATGATTGAGTACTGTACTGAAGCACCTAAAGCAGGCAAGATCGAAGACTGTGATGGCGGTCTGATACCAAAACGATGGAAACGACGTAATAAAATAAATTATCCTGATCAAGTTTGTGGTGCTGACATGATTGAAGACTGTGGTGACACATCAGAAGCTGGCATGAACGAAGACTGTGCTGACACATCAAAGGTTGACATGATTGAGTACTGTGCTGAAGCACCAAAATCATGCAAGAGCGAAGACTGTGATGGTGGTTTGAGACCAAAATGATGGAAACGTCGTAATAAAATAAATTATCCTGATCAAGCTTGTGATAATCACTGGCACGATGACGAATGTGACCTTGAGGATGGTGTTAAAACGAAAGACACCAGAGATAATAATATTTATTATAAACATGCAAGGATGATGAACGCAGCAGAAGAGATTGATTAGGGTAGAGCGGGGCTATTCTGATCACGGGGTAAATCCGATCATAATAAGAGAATTGGCAACACAGCAAGCCATGAGCCGAAAGGAAACAATATCATCCCATCAGTCGCAAGCTGGGAGTGTTGGTGTTCATGTGGTAAAAAATTTCCGTTCTTATTCTAAACTTTGCTGTGTGTAAGGAAGGTATTCAACACCAAGGTAAGTCACGCCATGCATTTTTATCACTCTATATAAAATCTCACGTTCCAAAATAAGAAGCTACAATTACAGAAACGAGATATCTTTTAGTACTTTGGTTTCTTCACGTAGCATATTTACTGGAAAACAATATCCTTGTATCAGTTCTGATAAAAACCAGTTTCCTCTTACAGTTTGGACTGAAAAGGTAAAAGTCGACAAAATGGGGCAATTCCGATCACGCTATTGGGGCTATTTCGATCACAGGAAATAATTTATTGCTCTGGAGAATACAGCACAGAAAGGATCGTATTTATCAACTAATCTTAAAAGCGATTACTCGACACTGCTCTATTGTCATGGTGGTGCACGTAGCTGACAGAAAAAAGTATTATCTTAATGTTTCAAGGATAGCTGAGGGGACAGTTAGAGACCTAGCTGTCGCCAGTTTGTAGATACTGATGTTTATCTTTTCGACTACCGCACAGAGTTGGCTGGTCGCACTCCGTGTTGGCCACACTTTAAATAACTCGCACACATTTTTTCATCTCGATGCCAATAAATAAAGGCATTACCAACTTTACATACATAAAATGAAAAAGTGTCAAGTTTGTACCTTGAAATATGACCATTGGTTAAATACTGTCAGAGTGTTTGCCATCCCCAAATTTTACTGGTTCTTAGTACCAGCTGCTGTGCGCTGAAATCTAACAACTTTCGAAATGGGTCTTCGGGGACCATAGCAGCATAAGATTTCTCGCAACAAAGTTTAGTTAATTACGGATTTTCTTAAAAATCTTGATACTGAAATCTAATATTGTTATTAATAATTTATTTAATCTCCAAATCCTTTCTGGAATACGAGACGATAACAGAATTCCACACTACCCAAGTTATAACCGAGATAAACATTTTGATGCATTTTACTGAAGTGTTGCATGCATTTAAAACATCTCAAATGTAAATCAACACTAATATGTACTATGGTTGTGAATTTCAGATGGTCAGAAACTACAAAAGAAAGAACACCACTCTTCAGTGGTCCGAGGAGTCTATGTCAAATGCTATCAGCAGTGTCCTCCATTGAGAAACAACCATCAGAGCAGCTGCTAACTTACATAAGGTGCCATTCACCACACTTCAGAACAGGATCCAAAAAGTAAAACTACAGCAGTTATTAGGAGACAAAGGGAAAGAGTGCAAACATAAAGTTGGTCACCCACCTGTACTAAATGCTGACGAGGAAGATGAACTGTGTGACAGACTGCTCAACCTGTCGAAAAGAGGCTTTGGTTTGACCACAATTCAGGTAAGAAATGCAGCATACATGTATGCTGAAAAGAAGGGTCTAAAAATCCATGGAACAATACCGAAAAATTGGCTGGTAAAGATTGGCTGGGCAAGTTCATGGCCAGACATCCTCAACTCTCTTTGAGGAAACCGGAAGGTTTGTCAAAAATGAGGGCAGCTGCCATGGATGAAAAATAATTTAACGACTTTTATGAGGTACGAATGAATTAGAACTCAGGGAGAAGCCAGAGAGAATTTATAATGTTGATGAGTCTGGATTTCCTTTAAACAATAAGCCATCAAAAATCATTTGTGAAAAAGGCCAAAGAGAAGTAATTAAATTGACAAGTGTAGAACGTGGGGAAAATGTGTCAGTAGTAGCTTGTTTCAGTGCTAGTGGGGTGTACATACCACCATTCGTGATTTTCAAGGGTGTGCGGTATCGAGAGTCATACTGTGCTAATTTTCCATCTGGATCTGTAGCAGCAATGTCTGAATCTGGATATATAAATGAGGACCTATTTCTCAGATGGTTGCAACATTTTCAAAAGCACAGACTCCCAGGGAAATGCCTTCTTATTTTGGATGGACACGCATCACATTGTTCGCTTAAATTCCTGAACTACTGCAGAGAAAATGAAATTGAACTTCTCTGTTTACCACCTCATACCACTCATGTCCTTCAGCCTATAGATCGCACACTATTCAAACCATTAAAAACTTTCTACCATCAAGAAGCAACCACATTCTTTCACAACAACCCAACACAATCGATCACCAAGTCTGACTTTGGAAAGATTTTCACAGCTGCGTGGAACAAAGCTGCATCCCATGGGAATGTTACTAAAGGGTTTCAGTGTACTGGTCTCTACCCATTTAACCCTAAGGCTATCTCGATGGATGAATTTCTACCATCTGTAGCTTTCCGAGCTGAATCTCCTTCTACATCAACAAAATCATCCACCATGCAAACTTCATGTCCTTCATCTGATGTTTCTCTTGATCATGTTCAAAATAAGTCACACAGCCAACATTCCCCGTCTAAACACACAGTTTGCTCCAGTTCCCAAGCTTCATCCACCATGTCCATATCAGCTTCTACGTCCAAGTCTCCCAGTGAACAGAAACTCATTGGATTTAATGACATCATTCCAACCCCAAACAAATCATCTACAAATAGGAATGCACCGAAACAAACCAGAAAGCAGAAATCTCGACATCTGACATCGGATGGAAACATCAAGGCAACAGCAGAAAAAGTTAAAATTGCCACATTAAAAAAGAAACAGATAAATTGCATAGTGAAGAGACGAAGACTGTTTGCAGAAAATGAAATGGACTCTAGTGGAGAAGAAATCCTCATCATGAAAGATTCGAGTGACGCACCATGTGGATTTTGCAACAGAAGATGGAGCCAATCTGCCAACAGAGGGGACTGGATCAAGTGCCAGAAATGTAGAAGCTGGTATCATGAAATCTGTGTGGGTGCCAAAGGAAAGAAACAATTCAGATGCGGTAAATGTGTGTGATCATGATTGCCCCACTATGATCGGATTTACCCCGTGTGTGATCGCAATTACCCCACTTGTTTTGTGAATCCTGTGATATCACCTTTTAAAGAATAATTTTTTTGTACATTTATATGTGCCATTAATTACCTTTTTCATTCAAGGTATATTAAGTATACATATTGAAGTTTATGCTCATGTATTTTCATTAACCTAATCTTATTTTCAACAATTTATTTTCACAACACAATTTGAAGTGATCGGAATTGCCCCTCTCTACCCTATACCTCATGGGAAGATCCTAACATATTGGTTGACAGGCTACGACTACTACATGGATCGCTTTGTGCAGGAAACTATTCGAACATTAAAGAAATATCCTTCATACTCAAAGAACTGAGGGAAGCTGGCTACATACAATAATGGCTTAAATTAAATGTATGTGTATAAACTTGAAGATAAAATAATATATTGTCTTTCCAAATGGTATCTACCATTTATCGAAATCTGATTTCTAAATAAAACTTATAAATTAAAGGTGCAAAATACGTTACCACTGCCAGTCAAAATGTATACTTATAAAGACATGTTAGTAATCATGCCAAGTTCGATAAGAAAAGTAATTGGAATCAGTTGGAACCAATTGAAGATGGAGCTCTTGGAACAATTGGAGCCTTTTGAAGCATTTGGAGCCTTTTGGAGCTGTTGGAGCCATTTGGAGCATTTGGAGCTGTCAAGCATTTGGAGGTCGTTTGGAGCATTTGGAGCCATTTGGAGCTGTCAAGCATTTGGAGGTCGTTTGGAGCATTTGGAGCCATTTGGAGCTGTGTTAAGCATTTGGAGGCTGTTGGAGCCATTTGGAGCCGTTTGGAGCATTTGGAGCCATTTGGAGCTGTCAAGCATTTGGAGCCATTTGGAGCTGTCAAGCATTTGGAGCCTTTTTTTTGGAGCTGTTGGAGCATTTGGAGCCTTTTGAAGCATTTGGAGCCTTTTGGAGACAATTGGAGCATTTGGAGCTGTCAAGCATTTGGAGCCTTTTGGAGACATTTGGAGAATTTGGAGCCGTTTGGAGCATTTGGAGCCATTTGGAGCGGTTTTAAGCATTTGGAGGCAGTTTGAGCCATTTGGAGCCTGTTTGGAGCATTTGGAGCCTTTTTTTGGAGCTGTTGGAGCATTTGGAGCCTTTTGAAGCATTTGGAGCCATTTGGAGCTGTCAAGAATTTGGAGGTTGTTGGAGCTGTTGGAGCCATTTGAAGACCATTTGAAGACCGTTTGGAGCCATTTGGAGCCGTTTGGAGCATTTGGAGCTGTCAAGTTTTTGGAGCCTTTTGGAGACATTTGGAGCATTTGGAGCCGTTTGGAGCATTTGGAGCCATTTGGAGCTGTTTTAAGCATTTGGAGGCAGTTGGAGCCATTTGGAACCTGTTTGGAGCATTTGGAGCCTTTTTTTGGAGCTGTTGGAACATTTGGAGCCTTTTGAAGCATTTGGAGCCATTTGGAGCTGTTGGAGCCATTTGGAGGCTGTTGGAACATTTGGAGGCTGTTGGAGCATTTGGAGCTGTTGGAGCATTTGGAGCTGTTGGAGCTAAGAAGTAGTCGTTGCACGTCTATGCAAAGCTAAATGTTTATAAGATTGCTGGCTATCGCAAGTGATCCTGTAGTAGGATAGAAATTTTGTAATAAATATTATGTTTGTAAAAGACTTTGTGGTGTTTTATTTCTCGAACCTTACACTTTCCTGGTACTTTTTTAAAATTAAAGTTGTTTTGTATCGGCCAGGGATCGAACAAAGGACATTAGTCGATCTAATCAATCAGTATATAGATTACAAATTTATTTAATGAATTTATAACTTTTTTCCCGAATCTCTAGCATTACAATTACGAATTTTCAATATGGTGGTCTTGATGTCTGATAGGATAATGGTAGTAGAGGATTTAAAGTCTCTTTAAGAATTTTGAACATGGTTTATTGAGTTTTTTTTTCATAAAATTAAATGTTTTGCATCATTCAGGGACCGAACCAAGGACTGGAGCGGATCGAATCAATATGTAAGTTAATGAGTGATTTATTTAATGAATTTTGGATTTTTTCCCGCTTTTCTAGCTACATTATTACATGATTTCAAGATGGCGGTCGAATTTCAAGATGGCGGGGGCACCTCGGTAATAAATGATTACTGCACTGTAGCAGGTTAGAATAAAATTATCCAGATGGAAATGTACTCCATAATACAAGTACACACAAGATGGTGTACTCCAGCAGGTGGTAGCTCCTGGTAGCATGTACTGAACATAAAATGTCGGATCCATGATGTCCGACAAAGTCAAATTTCAAGGTCAAAGTCAAATTTCAAGATCAAAGTCAAATTTCAAGGTCAAGGTCAAATTTCAAGGTCAAGGTCAAGGTCAAATTTCAAGGTAAAGGTCAAATTTCAAGGTCAAGGTCAAATTTCAAGGTCAAGGTCAAATTTCAAGGTCAAGTTCAAATTTCGAGGTCAAGGTCAAAGTTCAAGGTCAAGGTCAAATTTCAAGGTCAATGTCAAATTTAAAGGTCAAGGTCAAATTTCAAGGTCAGGGTCAAAGTTCAAGGTCAAGGTCAAAGGTGTGGTGACCAGATAATTATACTACATCATATCGGCACCCTCTAGCAGACGAAAATAAGAAGGTGGTCTCCAGTGGATGAAGACAAGATGGCGGACATGATGTCATACCAGTTGACGATATATACCTTGGTATTGGTGGTGATAGATCAGTCTAGGTAGCTTTCATGGAGGAAGTATCGACTGTTTACTCTCATCGGGAATCGAACCAAGGACGTACATCGATATAATCAAACATTATATTTATTGTCAATTTATTTAATGAATTTTGAACTTTTTCCCGCATCTCTAGCATAAAAATTACGGATTTTCAAGATGGCGGCCAAATGACAAGATGGTAGGTCTGTCTCGAACAGGTGGTGCTATTATTACTTTAAATTACAAAAAAAAATACAGGTCCAAATATGTATGTTATTTTTATATATACCTTATTTAATCTTCGGTCTGGTAAATGTCTCGATGGCCGAGCGGTTAAAGGCGTATGTTTTCCAACCTAGGGATCAGAGCTGCGATGGTTCGAATCACAGCGTTTCCAATATATTTTTCATAAAAAATAAAATTTAAAATGTCGATAAGGTTCATAATAGCTATGGTAGGTAATGGAACATCGACCTTATGTGATGAGACAAAGCGATGCTGGCGCTCTCTCGGAACAAACGACAGAAACAAAGTCGACGGTATCCAATATGGCGGCCTGCAGTGGAACAGAAAAAAACATGAGCGCCGCTGGCGCTATCTAGGAACAAACAACAGAAACAAAGCCGACGGTATCCAAGATGGCGGCCTCCAGTGGAACATTAAAAATCAATATGGCGACAGAGACGAAAATTTCGTCATAATGAGTGGGGCGCTCGATTTAAAGATGGCGGATACAAAATGGCCGCCGTGATATACTTGTCCCGTTACGTTATGTCCCGTTACGATGTGTCCCGTTACGCTGTGTCCCATTACGCTTATCCAAGATGGCCGACGTGACGTCAGAGATGGACGTGACGTCAGAGATGTGGCTCGGCTCTCGGCTCCACAGCCTGAAGCCTGTCCCCGGATAAAGATGACCGTCGAGGTCAAGGTCAAGTCCTGATAGAGGCTTAACTGAGGCTTGAGTTAAGGATGCTTAAGCCTTTTTTAGGACTTTCTAGTCGCTGGGATTTTTACGGACTAAAAACGGGAAAATTTCCCTCGAAACGGGAATTTTTCCCTCGAAAACGGGAAATTTTTTCTTAAAACGGGAAATTTTGAGTCATTTTGAGGCATTTTTGAGGAATTTTGAGGAATTTTTGCCGTCGTGACGTCACAAATCCAAGATGGCGGACCAACAATCTTCAATCCACAGCCTGAAGCCTGATCTCGGAGCCCCATTTACATACTACTGTTAGTGCTGGTTAGTGCCGAAATTTGTTTTTAGTGCTCCAAATTTGCAACATTTATGGCCGATTAAGTGATCCGGGATGGCTTGACGTCAAGCTGGAACCGGAAAAATAAGAAAGAGCACAATATGACAAATTCAATATTTGCATTCGTTAGTGCTTTGTTAGTGTTGGTTAGTGCCGAAATTTGGTCGTTAGTGCTCCAAAATTACACTTTTATTGTCGATTTAGTGATGCGTGCTGGCTTGTCGTCAAGCTGCCCCGGAAACCTAGGAATAACCACAATATGAAAAATTCAATAATTGCATTCGTTAGTGCTACGTAAGTGCATGTTAGTGCCTAAATTTGGTCGTTAGTGCTCCAAAATTGCAACATTTTTGTTCGATTAAGTGATCCGGGCTGACTTGACGTCAAGCAGGCCTGGAAACATAGGAAAAAGTACAATATGAAAAATTCAATAATTTAATTCGTTAGTGCTGGTTAGTGCCGGAATTTGGTAGTTAGTGCTCCAAAAATGCAAATTTTATGGCCGATTTAGTGATCCGGGCTGGCTTGGTGTAAGGCTGGCCCGGAAACATAGGAAAAAGAACAATATGAAAAATTCAATAATTGAATTCGTTTGTCCTACATTAGTGCTGGTTAGTACTTAAGTTTTGGTCATTTGTGCTTTAAAATTGCTACTTTTATGCCCGTTTTAGTGAATCAGGCTGATTGACGTCAAGCTGGCCCGGAAACATAGGAAAAAGCACAATAAGTAAAATTAATAAATGGATTTGTCATTGCTACATTAGTGCTGGTATTGCCGAAATTTGGTCGTTAGTGCTCCAAAATTGGAATTTTTATGTCTGATTTAGTGATCCGGGCTGGCTTGATTCAAGCTGGCCTGGAAACCTAGCCTAAAACACAATATGAAAAATTCAATAGTTGGATTCGTTTGTGCTACGTTAGTGCTTGATAGTGCTGAAATTTGGTCGTTAGAGCTCCAGAATTGCAACTTTAATGGTCGACTTAGTGATCCGGGCTGGATTGATGTAAAGTTAGCTTGGAAACATAATAAAATGAAATATAAGAAAAAATATATAAGTACATTCGTAAGTGCTATGTTAGTGATGGTTAGTGCCTAAATCTGGTCGTTAGTGCTTTAAAATTGCAACTTTTATGGCCGTTTTAGTGGTTTGGGCTGACTTGACATCAAAATGGCCTGGAAACATAGGAAAAAGCACAAAAGGTAAAATAAGATGCATTCGTATGTGCTACGTTAATGCTGATAAATGCCGAAATTTGGTCATTAGAACTCCAAAATTGCAACTTTTAAAGCCGATTTAGTGATCCGCAATGGCTTGATGTCAAGGTGTCCTGGAAACCTAGGAATAACCTTAATATGAAAATTTAATAATTGCATTCGTTAGTGCTATGTTAGTGCATGTTGTGCCTAATTTTGTTCGTTAGTGCTCTAAAATTGCATCTTTTATGGCCGTTTAGTGATCTGGGCTGGCTTGATGACATGCTGGCCCGGAAATAAGAATAAGCAAAATATAAAAAATACAATGATTGCATTTGTTAGTGCTACGTTAGTGCTGGTTAAAGACTAAATTTAGTAGTTAATACTTTAAAATTGCAACATTTATGGCTGTTTTAGTGATCCGTGCTGGCTTGACGTGAAGCTGGCCCGGAAACATAAGAAAAAGCACAATATTTAAAATTCAATAATTAAATTTGTTAGTGCTACGTTAGTGCTGGTTATTGTCGAAATTTGTTCCTTAGTGCTCCAAATTTGCAAATTTTGTGGCCAGTTTAGTGATCCGGGATGGCTTGACGTCAAGCTGGCCCGGAAACATAAGAAATAGCAAAATATGAAAAATTCAATAATTGCATTCGTTAGTGCTATGTTTGTGTTGGTTAGTGCCGAAATTTGGTCGTTAGTGCTCCAAAATTGCACTTTTCATTTCGATTTAGTGATGCAGGCTGGCTTGTCGTCAAGCTGCCTCGTAAACCTAGGAATAACCACGATATGAAAATTCAATAATTGCATTCGTAGGTTCTACGTTAGTGCATGTTAGTGCCTAAATTTTGACGTTATTGCTCCAAAATTGCAACTTTTTTGGCCGATTAAGTGATCCGGGCTGGCTTGATGTCAAGCTGGCCCGGAAACATTAGAAAAAGCACAATATGAAAAATTTATAATTGAATTCGTTAGTGCTACGTTAGTGCTGGTTAGTGCCGAAATTTGGTCGTTAGTGCTCGAAAAATTGCAACTTTTAAGGACGATTGAGTGATCCGGGCTGGCTTGATGTCAAGCTGGCCCGGAAACATAAGAAAAAAGAAACAATATAAAAATTTAATAATTGCATTCGTTAGTTCTACATTAGTGCTGGTTAGTGCCTAAAATAGGTCGTTAGTGCTAAAAAATTGCAACATTTATGGATGATTTAGTATTCCGGGCTGCCTTAAAAGTCAAGCTAGCCCGGAAAAATAGGAAAGAGCACAATAAGTGAAATTCAATAAATGCATTCGTTATTGCTACGTTATTGCTGGTACTGCCGAAATTCAGTCGATAGTACTCCAAAATTGCAACTTATGGTCGATTTAGTGATCCGGGCTGGCTTGACGTCAAGCTGGCCCGGAAACATAAGAAAAAGCACAATGGGAAAAATTTAATAATTTCTTTCGTTAGTGGTACGTTAGTTCTGGTTAGAGCCGAAATTTGGTCGTTAGTACTGTAAAATTGCATTATTTATGAACCGTTTTAGTGATCCGTGCTGGCTTGAAGTCAAACTGGCCCGGAAACTTACGAAAGAGCACAATAAGTGAAATTCAATAAATGCATTCGTTATTGCTACGTTAGTGCTGGTAGTGCCGAAATTTGATCGATAGTGCTCCAAAATTGCAACTTTTATGGCCGATTTAGTGATCCGGGCTGGCTAAAATTCAAGCTGGCCTGGAAACCTAGCAAAAAGAACAATATGAATAATTCAATAGTTAGATTCGTTTGTGCTACGTTAGTGCTTGTGAGTGCTGAAGTTTAGTCGTTAGTGCTCCAGAATTGCAACTTTTATGGCAGATTTAGTGATCCGGGCTGGCTTGATGTCAAGCTGGCCCGGAAACATAAAAAAAGTATAATATGAAAAATTTAATAATTAAATTCGTTAGTGCTGGTTACTGCCGGAATTTGATCGTTAGTTCTCCAAAATTGCAACTTTTATGGCCGATTTAGTGATCCGGGCCGGCTTGACGTCAAGCTGGGCCGGAAACCTAGCAAAAAGCACAATATGAAAAATTCAATAATTGCATTCGTTAGTGCTGGTAGTGCCGAAATTTGGTCGTTAGTGCTCCAAAATTGCAAGTTTTATGGCCGATCTAGTGATCCGGCTCGGCTTGACGTCAAGCTGGCCCGAAAACCTAGGAAAAAGCACAATATAAAAAATTCAACAATTTAATTCATTAGTGCTATGTTAGTGCTGGTTAGAGCCGAAATTTGGTCGTTAATGCTCAAAATTTGCATGTTTTATTGCCGATTTAGTGATCAGGGCTGGCTTGACGTCAAACTGGCCCGGAAACATAGGAAAAAGCACAATAAGTAAAATTCAATAAATTAATTCGTTAGTGCTACGTATGTGCTTGTAAGTGCCGAAATTTGGGCGGTAGTGCTTCAAAATTGAAGCTTAAATGGCCGATTTAGTGATCCGGGCTGGTTTGTTGTCAAGCTGGCCCGGAATCCTAGGAAACAGCATAATAAAATTTCAATAATTTAATTCGTAAGTGCTACGTTAGTGCTGGTTAGTGCTGAATTTGGTCGTTAGTGATCCAAAATACAACTTTTATGGTCGATTTAGTGATCCATGCTAGCTGGACATCAAGCTGGCCCAGAAACATAGAAAAAATAACAATATGGAAAAAATTTAAAATTTGCATTTGTTAGTGATACATTAGTGCTGGTTAGTGCCCATAATTTGGTCTTTAGTGCTCCAAAATTGCAACTTTTAAAGCCATTTTGTGATCCGGGCGGCTTGACGTCTAGCTGGTCTGGAAACATAAAGAAAAAAGCACAATTAGAAAAATTTAATAAATGCATTCGTTAGTGATACGTTAGTGCATATTATCCTCGAAATTTGGTCGTTAGTGCTCGAAAATTGCAATTTTTATGGCCGTTTTAGTAATCCGGGCTGGCTTGACATCAAGCTGGCCCAGAAACCTAGCAAATAGCACAATATTAAAATTTCAATAATTGCATTCGTTTGAACTACGTTAGTGCTTGTTAGTGCTTAAATATGGTCATTAGTGCTCCAGAATTGCAACTGTTATAGCCATTTAGTGATCTTGGCTGGCTTGACGTCAATCTGGCCCGGAAACATCAGAATAAGCAAAATATGAAAAATACAAAGATTGCATTAGTTAATGCTAAGTTAGTGCTGGTTAGTGCCGAAATTTGGTCGATAGTGCTCCAAAATTGCATCTTTTATGGCCGTTTAGTGATCTGGGCTGGCTTGTAGTCAAGCTGGCCCGAAAACATAAGAGAAAAAACAATATGAAAAATTTAATAATTGCATTCGTTAGTGCTACGTAAGTGCTGGTAAGTGCCGAAATTTGGTCGTTAGTGCTCCAAAATTGCATTTTTATGGTCGATTTAGTGATCCGGGCTGGCTTGACGTCAAGCTAGCGCGGAAACATAAGAAATAGAAATATATAAACTAAATAATTGCATTCGTTAGTGCTACGATAGTGATGGTTATTGCCTAAATCTGGTCGTTAGTGCTTTAAAATTGCAACTTTTATGGCTGTTTTAGTGATCTGGGCTGGCTTGAAGACAAGCTGACCCGGAAATATAGGAAAAAGCACAATATGAAAAACTTAATAACTGCATTCGTTAGTGCTACGTAAGTGCTGGTAAGTGCCGAAATTAGGTCGTTAGTGCTCCAAAATTGCATCTTTTATGGCCGTTTAGTGATCTGGGCTGGCTTGATGTCAAGCTGGCCCGAAACATAAGAGAAAGATCAATATAAAAAATTAAATAATTGCATTCGTTAGTGCTATGTTAGTGCTGGTTAATGCCTAAATTTAGTCGTTAGTGCTCCAAAATTGCAACTTTTATGACCGATTTAGTGATCCGGGCTGGCATGACATCAATCTGGCCCGGAAACCTAGCAAAAAAAATATAAAAAATTAAATAATTAAATAATTTGTGCTACATTAGTGTTTCTTAGTGTATACATTTAGTCATTAGTGCTCCAGAATTGCAACTGTTATGGCCATTTAATGATCCGGGCTGGCTTGACGTCAGGCTGGCCCGAAAACACAAGAATAAGCAAAATATGAAAAATACAATGATTGCATTAGTTAATGCAACATTAGTACTGGTTAGTGCCGAAATTAGGTCGTTAGTGCTCCAAAATTGCATCTTTTATGGCCGTTTAGTGATCTGGGCTGGCTTGATGTCAAGCTGGCCCGAAACATAAGAGAAAGATCAATATAACAAATTAAATAATTGCATTCGTTAGTGCTATGTTAGTGCTGGTTAGTGCCGAACTTTGTTTCTTAGTGCTCCAAATTTGCAACATTTATGGCCGATTTAGTGATCCGAGCTGGCTTGACATCAAGCTGGCCCGGAAACATAAGAGAAAGCAAAATAGGAAAAATTTAATAATTGTATTCGTTAGTGGTACGTTAGTGCTGGTAGTGCCGAAATTTGGTCCTTAGTGCTCCAAAATTGCAACTTTTATGGCCGATCTAGTGATCCGGCTCGGCTTGACGTTAAGCTGGCCCAAACACCTAGGAAAAAGGACAATATAAAAAATTCAACAATTTAATTCATTAGTGCTACTTTAGTGCTGGTTAGAGCGCAAATTTGGTCGTTAGTGCCCCAAATTTGCATGTTTTATTTCCGATTTAGTGATCAGGGCTGGCTTGACGTCAATCTGGCCCGGAAACATAGGAAAAAGCACAATAAGTAAAATTTAATAAATGCATTTATTAGTGTTACGTTAGTGCTTGTTAGTACCGATATTTGGGCGTTAGTACTTCAAAATTGAAATTTAAATTGCCGATTTAGTGATCCGGCTGGCTTGTTGTCAAGCTGGCCCGGAAAAATAGGAAATACACAATAAGTGAAATTCAAAAAATGCATTTGTTATTGCTATGTAAGTGCTGGTTAGTGCCGAAATTTGGAAATTAATGCTCCAAAATTGCATCTTTTATGGCCGTTTAGTGATTTGGGCTGGCATGATGTCAGCTGTCCCGGAAACAGAAGAGATAGAACAATATTTAAAATTCAAGAATTAAATTTGTTAGTGCTAAGTTAGTGCTGGTTAGTGCCGAAATTTGTTTCTTAGTGCTCCAAATTTGCAATTTTTATGGCCGATTAAGTGATCCGGGATGGCTTGACGTCAAGCTGGAACCGGAAAAATAAGAAATAGCACAATATGAAAAATTCAATAATTGCGTTCATTAGTGCTTATTTAGTGTTGGTTAGTGCCGAAATTTTGTCGTTAGTGCTCCAAAATTACACTTTTATTGTCGATTTAGTGATGCGGGCTGGCTTGTCGTCAAGCTTTCCCGGAAACCAAGGAATAACCACAATATGAAAAATTCAATAATTGCATTCGTTAATGCTACGTAAGTGCTGGTTAGTGCCGAAATTTGGTAATTAATGCTCCAAAATTGCATCTTTTATGGCCGTTTAGTGATTTGGGCTGGCATGATGTCAGCTGTCCCGGAAACAGAAGAGAAAGAACAATATTTAATATTCAAGAATTAAATTTGTTAGTGCTAAGTTAGTGCTGGTTAGTGCCGAAATTTGTTTATTAGTGCTCCAAATTTGCAACTTTTATGGCCGATTAAGTGATCCGGGATGGCTTGACGTCAAGCTGGAACCGGAAAAATAAGAAATAGCACAATATGAAAAATTCAATTATTGCATTTGTTAGTGTTACGTTAGTGCATGTTAGTGCCTAAATTTGGTCGTTAGTGCTCCAAAATTGCAACATTTTTGTTCGATTAAGTGATCCGGGCTGACTTGACGTCAAGCAGGCCTGGAAACATAGGAAAAAGTACAATATGAAAAATTCAATAATTTAATTCGTTAGTGCTGGTTAGTGCCGGAATTTGGTCGTTAATGCTCTAAAATTGCAAATTTTATGGCCAATTTAGTGATACGGGCTGGTTTGGTGTAAGGCTGGCCCGGAAACCTAGGAAAAAGAAGAATATAAAAAAAATTCAATAATTTAATTCGTTTGTGCTACGTTAGTGCTGGTTAGTACTTAAATTTGGTCATTTGTGCTTTAAAATTGCTACTTTTATGCCCCTTTTAGTGAATCAGGCTGATTGACGTCAAGCTGGCCCGGAAACATAGGAAAAAGCACAATAAGTAAAATTAATAAATGGATTTGTCATTGCTACATTAGTGTTGGTATTGCCGAAATTTGGTCGTTAGTGCTCCAAAATTTGAATTTTTATGTCTGATTTAGTGATCCGGGCTGGCTTGATTCAAGCTGGCCTGGAAACCTAGCCTAAAACACAATATGAAAAATTCAATAGTTGGATTCGTTTGTGCTACGTTAGTGCTTGTTAGTGCTGAAATTTGGTCGTTTGAGCTCCAGAATTGCAACTTTAATGGTCGATTCAGTGATCCGGGCTGGATTGATGTCAAGCAAGCTTGGAAACATAATAAAATGAAATATAAGAAAAATTATATAAGTGCAATCGTAAGTGCTATGTTAGTGATGGTTAGTGCCTAAATCTGGTCGTTAGTGCTTTAAAATTGCAACTTTTATGGCCGTTTTAGTGGTTTTGACTGACTTGACATAAAGGTGACCTGGAAACATAGAAAAAAGCACAAAAGGTAAAATAAGATAAATGCATTCGTATGTGCTACGTTAGTGCTGATAAATGCCGCAATTTGGTCGTTAGAACTCCAAAATTGCAACTTTTAAGGCCGATTTAGTGATCCGCAATGGCTTGATGACAAGGTGTCCTGGAAACCTAGGAATAACCTAAATATGAAAATTCAATAATTGCATTCCTTAGTGCTATGTTAGTGCATGTTGTGCCTAATTTTGTTCGTTAGTGCTCTAAAATTGCATCTTTTATGGCCGTTTAGTGATCTGGGCTGGCTTGATGACAAGCTGGCCCGGAAACATAAGAATAAGCAAAATATGAAATATACAATGATTGCATTAGTTAGGGTAGGGTGGGGCTATTTGAGTACCCTAACATTAAAATCAAAAATTTTACATCTTAAATTGATTTTAAAAATTTATTTTTGTTAAACATTGTAATTTCACTTATTGAATTACATGTATCTCAGTTATAGAAGTCGTGTCTATCAAAATGCATACTACAGAAATAAAACTCAATCCCATTGTAAAATATGTCAATAATAGAATATGTGGGGCTATTTGGGTTTGGCAAGGGGCTATTTGAGTCGTTAAAATTATATTTAATTCTGGAGTAAATGAGCTGTTAAATAACATAGATTGTGCTTCGAAGTTATCTGCAAGTCCCTTTAGGCAATCTTTCGCGTAGGCTACAAATGTTTCCTACTAAATACAATGTCCACTAACACCATTTTTAAAAAGTAAACAGAAACATGAGTTTCCATAGGCATTAAATGCATTTCCCACAAAAAAAAAACATTTTCTGACCAACAGCTCCAACACAAACTTCATTATACCAGCGAGCACATTGCTGACAAGCTATCCAGTCACCTTTCTTCAGCGATTCCAAGGAGTTATAACGTAGGCTAAAAAACTACACGGTGTGTTATCAGTTCCTTCGCAGTGCATTGATACTTCATTTGGATCATCCTCAGAAGTTGAATTTGTAGATATTTCACGTAAATCTTCAGCTGGACAGTGAACACTTCTTGCACTGGAATTTTTCTTTAGTTTCTTGCATGGTTGTCCTTTCAATAGTTTTATTTGCCTCTTTGCTCTACAGTCAGAAATATTATCTTTTGATGTCAAAAGTCGAGATTTTTGTTTTCTGCTTCTTTGTTTTTGTTACTATTTGTTTTAACTGGCGTTGAGAGAACCTGTGAAAAATCTGGAGACTTTGAAGACAACTGCTTCGTGGTTAAAGTTACAGTAGATATCTCGGAGGAATCACAATCTTTTTGTGTAGAAGCAGATTCTCCAGAAAGTGGAGTCGATGGAATATAGCTCTCTAGCCCAGGTGGTTCTTGCTGTGTGTAGAATAGTGTCGATGGTAAAAATTTATCTTCAGGGACTATTTCAGGATTGTATGGATGTATTCCTGTACATTGAAAACCTTTTTCTGCAAGAGCTGGCACTGCAGTTTTGAGCCAGGCCTTTTTTAACAGTTACCCAAAGTTGAACTTGCTGATTTTTCCACCTGGTTGGCTATGGATATACTGCGTGGCTTCAGCATGATAGTATGTTTTGAGAGTCTTAATCACAGTTCTGTCCATGGGTTGAAGCACATGAGTTGTATGTGGGGGCAGACAAAGAAGTTCAATGTCATTTTGTTCACAAAACTCCAAGCATTCGAGGGAGCAGTGAGAAGAATGTCCATCCAGCAGGAGAAGACATTTTCCGGGAACCCTAAAAACATTAAAATGTTTTAACCAAAAGAGAAATATTTCCTCATTTATGTACCCAGACTCCGACATTTTAACTACCTTTCCTGATGGCATGTGCTCGTTATACTCTTGTCGGAAATGTACACCCTTAAATATCGCCATTGGTGGAATATATTGACCACTTGCACTGCATGCTGCAACTATTGTAACATTTTCCCCACGTTCTAAACTGGTGACAGATGTTACTTCTCTTTTCCCTTTTGGAGCTACAACTTTGACTGGTCTATTGTTCATAGGTAGGCCACTTTCATCAACATTATAAATGTTCTGAGGTTTGCAGTTGACTCCAATTTTAAGAGTTGTAGTTTGAAGCAAAGAATAAAAGTCATTAACCGCACCTTTATTCACCCCTGCAGCACGAGCCTTTGAAAGTTCTTCGGGTTTTCTCAACGATAATTCAGGATGTATTTTAATAAATGAAAGGAATCAATCTTTCCCTGCGATTCCAGATTCTCCCCATGGATGTTTTATACTATTTGACACAACATACTTGTAAACAGCACGACGCACTCCTTTAGAATCACATCCTAATCATCGGTTGGATAAGTTTATCAGTCTCAAAACAAGTTCCTTCTCTTGTTCGTCACTTAACACTGTTGGGTGGCCAATTTTTTTCTTTCTTGAAAGATATTCATTGAGGTGATGCTCACTGTACGATTGTCGAAGTCTTTCTGTATAGACACTTCTCCTCAAAGTTTCATAATGGTATGCTGAAATGAACTGCTGCCGCTCTCACGCTTAAACGGCACTCCAAGACAGCTTTGGATGCTAAATTAAGCTGCTCACTTGTCCACTTTAAATATGCACCAGTCCTTTTGTAAGTGCGAACCATCTGAAAAAAGTGAGATAAAATTACATAATATGGTGTGCAACAAAACTTTTTCATATAAATGTAATGTAATAAATATTAGCAAAAACCATCTTTACATTTAATAAATATATCCTTGGTATCACAACAATCACTTTTGTGTTGACCCAAATAGCCCCATTGTTGACCCAAATAGCCCCAGAAAAACTACTCAAATAGCCCCAATTACTTTAAATCACAAAATTAGCAAAATATTCAATTCATTAAAAATAATTCTTTCTATGAATATACTAAGAGACTCAAATGCTTCTTCTTTCGTTTGACATATAACACTTACTATAAAGTTTCATGTTACATTTGGATATCACTATTTCCCCGGGTATTAAAGTTAGAGTTTAATATTTCAAGACAGTGAGATGATTACCTTGCGCCATTCACCGCCCATCCGTACACAAAATATCACATAAAATCCGCACACAACATGTTCGTCTGCTCAGCACAACCTTCTTCTCGCTTCTGATGTCCAGTCCGTGCCGATGATGCGTGGAGTTATTGCGCAGTAGCCGAAAGTCTTATTTCGACTCAAATAGCCCCACGGCCCAAATAGCCCCACCCTACCCTAATGCTACGTTAGTGCTGGTTAGTGCCGAAGTTAGTGCTCCAAAATTGCATCTTTTATGGGCGTTTAGTGATCAGGGCTGGCTTGATGTCAAGCTGGCCCGGAAACATAAGAGAAAAAACAATATAAAAAATTTAATAATTGCATTTGTTAGTGCTACGTTAGTGCTGGTTAAAGACTAAATTTGGTAGTTAGTACTTTAAAATTGCAACATTTATGGCTGTTTTAGTGATCCGTGCTGGCTTGACGTGAAGCTGGCCCGGAAACATAAGAAAAAGCACAATATTTAAAATTCCTTAATAAAATTTGTTAGTGCTACGTTAGTGCTGGTTATTGCCGAATTTGGTTCCATAGTGCTCCAAATTTGCAACTTTTGTGGCCAGTTTAGTGATCCGGAATGGCTTGACGTCAAGCTGGCCCGGAAACATAAGAAATAGCACAAGTAGTATAGGATAGGGCATACTGGGACATGGCGCTGGCGCGTGGATTGTGATTGTCGGTCCGCCATCTTGGATTCTGACGTCACGGCGGCCATCTTGGATGGTTGTGACCTTGACCTTTGACCTTGACCTTGACATTTTACCCTTAAAATGTGCCCAAATTCGCCAAAATTCGGCAAAATTTGCCCAAAATTCCTTAAAAAATCGCCAAAATTTCCATTTATGTGGAAACAATTTCCGCCAAAAATTTTCAAAAAATTCCACAAATTAAAAATTTCTCTTTTCGAGGGAAAAATTCCCATTTCGAGGGAAAATTTCCCGTTTTTATTCCTCAAAAATCCCAGCGGCTAGAAATGTCCTGATAGAGGCTTAAGCATCCTTAACTCAAGCCTCAGTTAAGCCTCTGACGTCATCATGGAATATGCCATATTGGATGATGACGTCACCGTTGCAATTTCCGTTACGGCCGCCATCTTTAACTTTTTTTATTTATTATCCGATTTTAATGAATTTTTTTTTTAAATTTATAAAAAATTCAATTAATTAAAATTTAATAAATTATTTATAAAAAAATATACTTTTACGACACGGAGTTCGGAGTCCTCGGTTCGAACCCGGTGAGGGCAAAAAAAAAATTAAAAATGGTGACCGATCCTTCCCCGGTGGTGACTTTTAACAGACTGACTCCCACCACTTTTCTTAAAGCATATATATCGTCATCTAGTATGACGTCATGTCCGCCATCTTGTCTTTGATGCTGGAAGCCATCATCTTGTTATCGTCTGCTAGAGTGCGCTGACGCCATGTTAGTTGAATTCTCACCCGCTAGAGTGCAGTAATCATTTATTATTGATGTGTCACCCGCCATCTTGTCATTTGGCCGCCATCTTGGCCTCATGTAATTAGTTAGCTAGGAATTCGGGAAAAATTCCAAAATTCATTAAATAAATCACTCATCATTTTACAGATTGATTCGACCAGTTTCAGTCCTTGGTTCGATACCCGATCGATGCAATAATGTTTAATTTTATGTAAAAAAATAATAATTTCAATATACCATGTTCACCATTTTTAAAGAGACTTTAAAACCTCTACTACCATCATCCTATAATCCATCAACACCACCATCTTGGAAAATTCGTAATTATATTGCTAGATATTCGGGAAAAAGTTCAGAAATCATTAAATAAATTTCCATCAATATACTGATTAATTAGATCAACTCTAAGATCCTTGGTTCGATCCCTGGCCGATACAAAACAACTTTAATTTAAAAAAATACTAAAAAAGTGTTAGGTTTGAGAAAATAAAAACACCACAAGTTCTTTTAAAAAAACTTATTACATAAATTCAATACACTACTACAAGTACAAAAAAAAACACTGACAAATTAGCAAAGCCTTTTGGATTCCTCGTTTCAAACAGTCTTCTTATTGTACGGACTAAGCCTTTTACATGACTTTAAATGTCTATCCGATCCGTTCATTACCGCAGCCAGAGACGGACTGAAGTCCATATCACCAGGGTCTCACTTATATAGACTCATCAGTCGGTACAACACATGAGTCAAAACAAGAACCATGTTCATTATACTCACACTTAACTTTCTCGGAGCATTTTTTATAATGAAGATGTAAGCTATCAAGACGTGAAATTAGTTTTTTTGCATTTATTGCACTGAAATTGTATTCTTTTAACATTATTAGAACAACTGCTTCTTTCATGTCTGCGAGCATTTGAGGTGATAGTAAATGATGCGTCACAGTATTTGCACTGACGCAATGTACGCTCTTCATTAGTTGAAGAATCCATTGCTGACGATGAAACTTCGGATGATGGTGGTATCACGTCTGTTGAAATCTCCTCCAATGTTGACATCGTCGTTGCACACGGGATCTGCTCCTTCTCCGTCGTAGCTGTCGTCAAGGTTCCCGTAATCGATGGTACAACCTCCGAGTTCAACGTTAAAGACGGTAAAGATGCCATCGTTGTCTCAAGAACAGCTAATTGACACGACTTATGCACCAGAAGAAACAAACTAGGTGATCCTTACACCACCGTCGTCAGAAACAAACTGAGCGTCCTGCTGTCTAGGACTCGCTTATATACATGCACCATATGGAATAATACGCTAGTCAAATCAAGAACCATGTACAATAATACTAGAGTCAAATATACAAATTAAAAAAGAGGATCATTTGATCGAAAAAAAAATTCGATCTCTCCAATATACGCCAGGCTCCAAGAGCTACAATTCACGTCATCAGATCCATCTACATTTTGCTCCTATGCTTCAATTGACCATTAGCTACAAGTGCTCCAACAGCTCCATCAGCTCCAACACGTAATGTACGCAATGTACGCGCAATACATGCAATTTACACACAATAAATGTAATGATTACACAGTACACACAGGAAACTAAACGTACACACAGTACACACAGGAAACTAAACGTACACACAGTACACACAGGAAACGGAACGTACACACAGTACACACAGGAAACTGAACGTACACACAGTACACACAGGAAACTGAACGTACACACAGTACACACAGAAAACGGGACGTACACACAGTACACACAGGAAACGGAACGTACACACCGTACACACAGGAAACGGAACGTACACACCGTACACACAGGAAACGGAACGTACACACCGTACACACAGGAAACTAAACGTACACACCGTACACACAGTACACACAGGAAACTAAACGTACACACAGTACACACAGGAAACGGAACTTACACACAGTACACACAGAAAACGGAACGTACACACAGTACACACAGGAAACGGAACGTACACACAGTACACACAGGAAACGGAACGTACACACAGTACACACAGAAAACGGGACGTACACACAGTACACACAGGAAAAGGAACGTACACACAGAAAACGGAACGTACACACAGTACACAGGAAACGGAACGTACACACAGTACACACAGGAAACGTAATGATCACACATACAGTAGCGGAAACACACACAGGCTTAGTTGGAAATCAGAATACAAGAAATAAAAACATTAAATTTTTACGTTTAATATTTTATTACTTCTCAACATTACACAAATACAAGTAAAAGAAGCCATTATTGTATGTAGCCAGCTTTCCTCAGTTCTTTGAGTATGAAGGATATTTCTTTGATGCACGGATAGTTTCCTGCACAAAGCGAGCCATGTAGAAGTCTTAGCCGGTCAACCAATATGTTTGGATCTTTCCATGATGTATAATCAATCTCTTCTACCACCATCTTACTTGCTTGTTTATTATAAATACTTTTAATATCACAATCGTCCCAGTGATCATAATAAGCATTATCAGGTTTATTTATTATAACACGACGTTTCCATCGTTTCGGTCTCAGGACATCGCCACATTCTTCGATCTTGTCAGCTCTAGGTGCTTCATCACAGTCTATGCCTTTGTCAACAGCCTCAGAGTCACTGTAACAATCACTGTAGAAGACATCCTCTTCACCCAGATTACCGTATGAATTCGCTATCGATGATGTCGAAGTGTCTTCATCGTCTTCATGCTTCCTTTTTAGGAGTCCATCATTTTTACAAAGAATGGAGGATCTACTGAATATAGGCTTGAATGTATTCTCACTTTTCACGGTGTTGATACTTCCATTAGTTTCAGTCTTCCCGAAGCCATTAGCATCCTTCAATTTATGTTCTTCCTCACGATCGGGTGAGCTAATACCATCACGCTCAGGACAAGGAAAATTATTGTCATAATGCAGATCACTCTTCTTTAGTCTAGTGGATCCATCGGTGTCCTCTATGCCGTAAGTAGTCTTGACTTTACATGTTCTACCATGTCTTTTTAAGCTGTCAATTCGTGTTAACAACCTGCTACAACGATTACAGCTTAACATGTTGCGTAGTGGGTTTCTAGCACAATCATTCTTCTCATGACGTCTAGAATTCCTTCTCATGACAAAATCCTTGCCACAGTATCTACAGCGGCTTCCTTCCGATTCAGCTATAGATAACAAACCATGATCCATGGTAGCTTCTGTGACTAATGTTAGATACAAACTGTCAGTTTTCACCAATTGGAACCATTTCTTAAATAGAGTTTTTGAAATATTTTTTCAGCGAGAGTTAAGTTATCTAATGCAAAGCAAATTGATGCAAGTAGTTCCGGCTGTCGTCAACAGATGGCGCCACGTGTTGCTTGCAGGTAAATAATATATATTTCATTAATGTGGAATGCGGAACGCTCACTATCGATCGCAAAGGGAGGTTGGCTTCGATAGTATCCAAGGAGAAAAAAGTTCGTCCTTCCTGCTAGTGCTTCTCAGATTTCCCACGGTCCACCATCTTGGATTACGACATCACGGTGACCATCTTGGATGGGTGTGACCATGACATTTGACCGAAACCGCAGGAATGATCGCAAGCACACGGATTAACCATCAAAATATTGATAAGAATAATCAGGAGCACACGGAGAAAACCGTCATAATATTGGCAAGAATAATCAGGAGCACACACGGAGAAAACCGCCACAAGTTTTCTTTGATATCATTAAAATACAAAAAAAATTAATAAAAAATTAAAAATAAAAACGAAAAAAAATTCAAACATTCTGCTAGCTTGTGAACTTCTCATTGTTGAGCAAAGATAGAGTTCTAGTACAAGCCAGAATGCTTGAATTTTTTTTCGTTTTTATTTTTAATTTTTTATTAATTTTTTTTGTATTTTAATGATATCAAAGAAAACTTGTGGCGGTTTTCTCCGTGTGTGCTCCTGATTATTCTTGCCAATATTATGATGGTTTTCTCCGTGTGCTCCTGATTATTCTTATCAATATTTTGATGGTTAATCCGTGTGCTTGCGATCATTCCTGCGGTTTCGGTCAAAGGTCATGGTCACACCCATCCAAGATGGTCACCGTGATGTCGTAATCCAAGATGGCGGACCGTGGGAAATCTGAGAAGCACTAGCAGGAAGGACGAACTTTTTTCTCCTTGGATACTATCGAAGCCAACCTCCCTTTGCGATCGATAGTGAGCGTTCCGCATTCCACATTAATGAAATATATATTATTTACCTGCAAGCAACACGTGGCGCCATCTGTTGACGACAGCCGGAACTACTTGCATCAATTTGCTTTGCATTAGATAACTTAACTCTCGCTGATGAAATATTTCAAAAACTCTATTTAAGAAATGGTTCCAATTGGTGAAAACTGACAGTTTGTATCTAACATTAGTCACAGAAGCTACCATGGATCATGGTTTGTTATCTATAGCTGAATCGGAAGGAAGCCGCTGTAGATACTGTGGCAAGGATTTTGTCATGAGAAGGAATTCTAGACGTCATGAGAAGAATGATTGTGCTAGAAACCCACTACGCAACATGTTAAGCTGTAATCGTTGTAGCAGGTTGTTAACACGAATTGACAGCTTAAAAAGACATGGTAGAACATGTAAAGTCAAGACTACTTACGGCATAGAGGACACCGATGGATCCACTAGACTAAAGAAGAGTGATCTGCATTATGACAATAATTTTCCTTGTCCTGAGCGTGATGGTATTAGCTCACCCGATCGTGAGGAAGAACATAAATTGAAGGATGCTAATGGCTTCGGGAAGACTGAAACTAATGGAAGTATCAACACCGTGAAAAGTGAGAATACATTCAAGCCTATATTCAGTAGATCCTCCATTCTTTGTAAAAATGATGGACTCCTAAAAAGGAAGCATGAAGACGATGAAGACACTTCGACATCATCGATAGCGAATTCATACGGTAATCTGGGTGAAGAGGATGTCTTCTACAGTGATTGTTACAGTGACTCTGAGGCTGTTGACAAAGGCATAGACTGTGATGAAGCACCTAGAGCTGACAAGATCGAAGAATGTGGCGATGTCCTGAGACCGAAACGATGGAAACGTCGTGTTATAATAAATAAATCTGATAATGCTTATTATGATCACTGGGACGATTGTGATACTAAAAGTATTTATAATAAACAAGCAAGTAAGATGGTGGTAGAAGAGATTGATTATACATCATGGAAAGATCCAAACATATTGGTTGACCGGCTAAGACTTCTACATGGCTCGCTTTGTGCAGGAAACTATCCGTGCATCAAAGAAATATCCTTCATACTCAAAGAACTGAGGAAAGCTGGCTACATACAATAATGGCTTCTTTTACTTGTATTTGTGTAATGTTGAGAAGTAATAAAATATTAAAAGTAAAAATTTAATGTTTTTATTTCTTGTATTCTGATTTCCAACTAAGCCTGTGTGTGTTTCCGCTACTGTATGTGTGATCATTACGTTTCCTGTGTGTACTGTGTGTACGTTCCGTTTCCTGTGTACTGTGTGTACGTTCCGTTTTCTGTGTGTACGTTCCTTTTCCTGTGTGTACTGTGTGTACGTCCCGTTTTCTGTGTGTACTGTGTGTACGTTCCGTTTCCTGTGTGTACTGTGTGTTAGTTCCGTTTCCTGTGTGTACTGTGTGTACGTTCCGTTTTCTGTGTGTACTGTGTGTAAGTTCCGTTTCCTGTGTGTACTGTGTGTACGTTTAGTTTCCTGTGTGTACTGTGTGTACGGTGTGTACGTTTAGTTTCCTGTGTGTACGGTGTGTACGTTCCGTTTCCTGTGTGTACGGTGTGTACGTTCCGTTTCCTGTGTGTACGGTGTGTACGTTCCGTTTCCTGTGTGTACTGTGTGTACGTCCCGTTTTCTGTGTGTACTGTGTGTACGTTCAGTTTCCTGTGTGTACTGTGTGTACGTTCAGTTTCCTGTGTGTACTGTGTGTACGTTCCGTTTCCTGTGTGTACTTCGTGTACGTTTAGTTTCCTGTGTGTACTGTGTGTACGTTTAGTTTCCTGTGTGTACTGTGTAATCATTACATTTATTGTGTGTAAATTGCATGTATTGCGCGTACATTGCGTACATTACGTGTTGGAGCTGATGGAGCTGTTGGAGCACTTGTAGCTAATGGTCAATTGAAGCATAGGAGCAAAATGTAGATGGATCTGATGACGTGAATTGTAGCTCTTGGAGCCTGGCGTATATTGGAGAGATCGAATTTTTTTTTCGATCAAATGATCCTCTTTTTTAATTTGTATATTTGACTCTAGTATTATTGTACATGGTTCTTGATTTGACTAGCGTATTATTCCATATGGTGCATGTATATAAGCGAGTCCTAGACAGCAGGACGCTCAGTTTGTTTCTGACGACGGTGGTGTAAGGATCACCTAGTTTGTTTCTTCTGGTGCATAAGTCGTGTCAATTAGCTGTTCTTGAGACCTCGATGGCATCTTTACCGTCTTTAACGTTGAACTCGGAGGTTGTACCATCGATTACGGGAACCTTGACGACAGCTACGACGGAGAAGGAGCAGATCCCGTGTGCAACGACGATGTCAACATTGGAGGAGATTTCAACAGACGTGATACCACCATCATCCGAAGTTTCATCGTCAGCAATGGATTCTTCAACTAATGAAGAGCGTACATTGCGTCAGTGCAAATACTGTGACGCATCATTTACTATCACCTCAAATGCTCGCAGACATGAAAGAAGCAGTTGTTCTAATAATGTTAAAAGAATACAATTTCAGTGCAATAAATGCAAAAAACTAATTTCACGTCTTGATAGCTTACATCTTCATTATAAAAAATGCTCCGAGAAAGTTAAGTGTGAGTATAATGAACATGGTTCTTGTTTTGACTCATGTGTTGTACCGACTGATGAGTCTATATAAGTGAGACCCTGGTGATATGGACTTCAGTCCGTCTCTGGCTGCGGTAATGAACGGATCGGATAGACATTTAAAGTCATGTAAAAGGCTTAGTCCGTACAATAAGAAGACTGTTTGAATCGAGGAATCCAAAAGGCTTTGCTAATTTGTCAGTGTTTTTTTTGTGCTTGTAGTAGTGTATTGAATTTATGTAATAAATTTTTTTAAACGAACTTGTGGTGTTTTTATTTTCTTAAACCTAACACTTTTTTAGTATTTTTTAAAATTAAAGTTGTTTTGTATCGGCCAGGAATCGAACCAAGGATCTTAGAGTTGATCTAATTAATCAGTATATTGATGGAAATTTATTTAATGATTTCTGAACTTTTTCCCGAATATCTAGCAATATAATTACGAATTTTCCAAGATGGTGGTGTTGATGGATTATAGGATGATGGTAGTAGAGGTTTTAAAGTCTCTTTAAAAATGGTGAACATGGTATATTGAAATTATTATTTTTTTACATAAAATTAAACATTATTGCATCGATCGGGTATCGAACCAAGGACTGAAACTGGTCGAATCAATCTGTAAAATGATGAGTGATTTATTTAATGAATTTTGGAATTTTTCCCGAATTCCTAGCTAACTAATTACATGAGGCCAAGATGGCGGCCAAATGACAAGATGCCGGGTGACACATCAATAATAAATGATTACTGCACTCTAGCGGGTGAGAATTCAACTAACATGGCGTCAGCGCACTCTAGCAGACGATAACAAGATGATGGCTTCCAGCATCAAAGACAAGATGGCGGACATGACGTCATACTAGATGACGATATATATGCTTTAAGAAAAGTGGTGGGAGTCAGTCTGCCAAAAGTCACCACGGGGGAAGGATCGGTCGCCATTTTTAATTTTTTTTGCCCTCACCGGGTTCGAACCGAGGACTCCGAACTCCGTGTCGTAAAAGTATATTTTTTTATAAATAATTTATTAAATTTTAATTAATTGAATTTTTTTATAAATTTTAAAAAAAATTTCATTAAAATTGGATAATAAATAAAAAAGTTAAAGATGGCGGCCGTAACGGAAATTGCAACGGTGACGTCATCATCCAATATGGCATATTCCATGATGACGTCAGAGGCTTAACTGAGGCTTGAGTTAAGGATGCTTAAGCCTCTATCAGGACATTTCTAGCCGCTGGGATTTTTGAGGAATAAAAACGGGAAATTTTCCCTCGAAATGGGAATTTTTCCCTCGAAAAGAGAAATTTTTAATTTGTGGAATTTTTTGAAAATTTTTGGCGGAAATTGTTTCCACATAAATGGAAATTTTGGCGATTTTTGAGGAATTTTGGGCAAATTTTGCCGAATTTTGGCGAATTTTGGCACATTTTAAGGGTAAAATGTCAAGGTCAAGGTCAAAGGTCAAGGTCACAACCATCCAATATGGCCGCCGTGACGTCAGAATCCAAGATGGCGGACCGACAATCACAATCCACGCGCCAGCGCCATGTCCCAGTATGCCCTATCCTATACTACTAGCACAATATGAAAAATTCAATAATTGCATTCGTTAGTGCTATGTTTGTGTTGGTTAGTGAAGAAATTTTGTCGTTAGTGCTCCAAAATTGCAACTTTTAAAATCATTTTGTGATCCGGGCGGCTTGACGTCAAGCTGGCCTGGAAACATAAGAAAAAAGCACAATTAAAAAAATTTAATAAATGCATTCGATAGTGATACGTTAGTGCTGGTTATCCTCGAAATTTGGTCGTTAGTGCTCGAAAATTGCAATTTTTATGGCCGTTTAAGTAATCCGGGCTGGCTTGACGTCAAGCTGGCCCTGAAACCTAGGAGAAAGCACAATATGAAAAATTCAATAATTGCATTCGTTAGTGCTTGTAAGTGCCAAAATTTGTTCGTTAGTGCACTAGAATTGCAACTTTAAAGGCTGATTTAGTTATCCGAGCTGGCTTGACATCAAGCTGGCCCGGAAACATCAGAATAAGCAAAATATGAAAAATACAATGATTGCATTAGTTAATGCTACGTTAGTGCTTGGTTAGTGCCTAAATTTAGTCTGTAGTGCTCCAAAATTGCAACTTTTTGGCCGTTTTAGTGATCCGGGCAGGCTTGACGTCAAGCTAGCATCGAAAACATAGGAAAGAGCACAATAAGTAAAATTCAATAAATGCGTTCGTTATTGCTTCGTTAGTGCTGGGTAGTGCCGAAATTTGGTCATTATTGCTCCAAAATTGAAACTTTTATGGCCGATTTAGTGATCCGGGCTGGCTTGAGGTCAAGCTAGCGCGGAAACATAAGAAAAAGAAATATATATAAACTTAATAATTGCATTCGTTAGTGCTTCGTTAGTGCTGGTTAATGCAGAAATTTGGTCGTGAGTGCTCCAAAATTGCATTTTTTTAGGTCGATTTAGTGACGCGGGCTGGCTTGTCGTTAAGCTGGCCCGGAAGCAAAGGAAAAAGCACAATATGAAAAATTCAATAATTGCATTCTTTAGTGCTACGTTAGTGCTGGTTAGTGCCTAAATTTAGTCTGTAGTGCTCAAAAACTGCAACTTTTTTGGCCGTTTTAGTAATCCGGGCAGGCTTGACGTCAAGCTAGCACCGATAACATAGGAAAGAGCACAATAATGAAATTTAATAAATACGTTCGTTATTGCTACGTTAGTGCTGGGTAGTGCCGAAATTTGGTCATTATTGCTCCAAAACTGAAACTTTTATGGCCGATTTAGTGATCCGGGCTGGCTTGAGGTCAAGCTAGCGCGGAAACATAAGAAAAAGAAATATATATAAACAAAAAAATGCATTCGTTAGTGCTTCGTTAGTGCTGGTTAATGCAGAAATTTGGTCGTGAGTGCTCCAAAATTGCATTTTTTATGGATGTTTTGAGTTCCGGGCTGGCTTGATGTCAAGCTGTCGGGAAACAAAAGAATAAGCAAAATATAAAATATACGATATTGCATTAGTTAATGCTACGTTAGTGCTGGTTAGTGCCGAAATTTGGTCGTTAGTGCTCCAAAATTGCATCTTTTATTGCCGATTTAGTGATCCGGGCTGGCGTGACGTCAAGCTGGCCCTGAAACCTAGGAGAAAGCACAATATGAAAAATTCAATAATTGCATTCGTAAGTGCTAGTAAGTGCCAAAATTTGTTCGTTAGTGCACTAGAATTGCACTTTTAAAGGCTGATTTAAATCCGAGCTGGCTTGACATCAAGCTGGCCCGGAAACATAAGAGAAAAAAAAATAGGAAAAATTTAATAATTGTATTCGTTAGTGGTACGTTAGTCCTGGAAGTGCCGAAATTTGGTCCTTAGTGCTCCAAAATTGCAACTTTTATGGCCGATCTAGTAATCCGGCTCGGCTTGACGTCAAGCTGGCCCAAACACCTAGGAAAAAGCACAATATAAAAAATTCAACAATTTAATTCATTAGTGCTATGTTAGTGCTGGTTAGAGCCCAAATTTGGTCGTTAGTGCCCAAAATTTGCATGTTTTATTGCCGATTTAGTGATCAGGGATGGCTTGACGTCAATCTGGCCCGGAAACATAGGAAAAAGCACAATTAGTAAAATTTAATAAATGCATTCGTTAGTGCTACGTTAGTGCTTGTTAGTACTGAAATGTGGGCGTTAGTGCTTCAAAATTGCAATTTAAATGGCCGATTTAGTGATCCAGGCTGGCTTGTTGTCAAGCTGGCCCGGAAACATAGGAAAAAGCACATTAACTTAAATTCAATAAATGCATTTATTAGTGTTACGTTAGTGCTTGTTAGTACCGATATTTGGGCGTTAGTACTTCAAAATTGCAATTTAAATTGCCGATTTAGTGATCCGGCTGGCTTGTTGTCAAGCTGGCCCGGAAAAATAGGAAATACACAATAAGTGAAATTCAAAAAAAAGGATTCGTTATTGCTACGTTAGTGCTGGTTAGTGTCGAAATTTGGTCGTTAGTGCTCCAAAATTTCAACTTTTATGACTGATTTTGTGATCCGGGCTGGCTTGACATCAAGCTGGCCCGGAAACCTAGCAAAAAGCACAATATGAAAAATTCAATAAATGCATTGGTTAGTGCTATGTTAGTGCTTGTAAGTACTGAAACTTGTGCGTTAGTGCTTCAAAATTGCAATTTAAATGGCCGATTTAATGATCCTGGCTAGCTTGATGTCAAGCTGGCCTGGAAACATAGGAAAAAGCACAATAAGTGAAATTTAATCAATGCATTCGTTATTGCTACGTTATTGCTGGTTAGTGTTGAAATATGGTCGTTAGTGCTCCAAAATTTCAATTTTTATGACCGTTTTTGTGATCCGGGCTGGCTTGTTGTCAAGCTGGCCCGGAAACATAGGAAAAAGCACAATAAGTGAAATTCAATCAATGCATTCGTTATTGCTACGTTATTGCTGGTAAGTGTCGGAATATGGTCGTTAGTGCTCCAAATTTATATGTTTTATTGCCGATTTAGTGATCAGGGCTGGCTTGACATCATACTGGCCCGGAAACATAGGTAAAAGCACAATAAGTAAAATTCAATAAATGCATTCGTTAGTGCTACGTTAGTGCTTGTTAGTACCGAAATTTGTGCGTTAGTCCTTCAAAATTGCATTTTAAATTGCCGATTTAATGATCCTGGCTAGCTTGTTGTCAAGCTGGCCCGGAAACATAGGAAAAAGCACAATAAGTGAAATTCAATCAATGCATTCGTTATTGCTACGTTATTACTGGTTAGTGTCGAAATATGGTCGTTAGTGCTCCAAAATTTCAATTTTTATGACCGATTTTGTAATTTGGGCTGGCTTGACATCAAGCTGGCCCGGAAACCTAGCAAAATGCACAATATGAAAAATTCTATGATTGCATTCGTTTGTGCTACGTAAGTGCTTGTTAGTGCTTAAATATGGTCATTAGTGCTCCAGAATTGCAACTTTTATGGCCATTTAGTGATCTTGGCTGGCTTGACGTCAAGCTGGCCCGGAAACAAAAGAATAAGCCACATATGAAAAATACATCGATTGCATTAGTTAATGCTAAGTTAGTGCTGGTTAGTGCGTAAATTTAGTCTGTAGTGCTCCAAAATTGCAACTTTTATGGCCGTTTTAGTGATCCGGGCAGGCTTGACGTCAAGCTAGCCCCGATAACATAGGAAAGAGCACAATAAGTGAAAGTCAATAAATACGTTCGTTATTGCTACGTTAGTGCTGGGTAGTGGCTAAATTTTGTTATTATTGCTCCAAAATTGAAACTTTTATGGCCGATTTAGTGATTCGGGCTGGCTTGACGTCAAGCTAGCGCGGAAACATAAGAAATAGAACTATATATAAATTAAATAATTGCATTCGTTAGTGCTACGATAGTGATGGTTATTGCCTAAATCTGGTCGTTAGTGCTTTCAAATTGCAACTTTTATGGCCGTTTTAGTGATCATGGCTGGCTAGAAGTCAAGCTGACCCGGAAACAGAGGAAAAAGCACAATAAGTAAAGTAAGATAAATGCATTCGTAATTACTACGTTAGTGCTTATTAATGCCTAAATTTGGTCGTTAGTACTCCAAAATTGCAACTTTTAGGCCGTTTAATTGATCTGGGCTGGCTTGACGTCAAGCTGCCCTGAAAAACCTAGGAATAACCACAATATGAAAAATTCAATAATTGCATTCGTTAGTGCTACATTAGTGCATGTTAGTGCCTAAATTTGGTCGTTATTGCTCCAAAATTGTAACTTTTTATGCCGATTAAGTGATCCAGGCTGGCTTGATGTCAAGCTGGCCTGTAAACATAGGAAAAAGTACAATATAAAAAATTCAAGAATTTAATTCGGTAGTGCTGGTTAGTGCCGGAATTTGGTCGTTAGTGCTCCAAAATTGCAACTTTTATGGCCTATTTAGGGATTTGGTCTGGCTTGATGTCAAGCTGGCCAAGAATTATTAGAAAAAGAACAAGTTAGTATAAATATCAATGATTGCATTCGTTAGTGCTACGTTAGTGCTGGTTAGTGCCTAAATTTGGTCATTTGTGCTTTAAAATTGCAACTTTTATGCCCATATTTGTTGATCCGGGCTAGCTTGAAATCAACCTGGCGCGGAAACATAGAAAATACACAATAAGTAAAATTAGTTAAATGCATTCGTAAGTGCTACGTTAGTGCTGATTATTGCCGAAATTTGGTCGTTAGTTACCCAAAATTGCACTTATATAGTCGATTTAGTGATTGGGGCTGGTTTGACGTCATGCTGGCCGGGAAAATTAGGAAATAGCAGAATATGAAAAATACAGTAACTGCATTCTTTAGTGCTACGTTAGTGCTGGTTAGTGCCTAAATTTGATCCTTGGTGCTCTAAAATTGCAACTTTTATGGCCGTTTTTGTGATCCGGGCTGGATTGACATCAAGCTGGCCCGGAAACATAGGAAAGAGTTCAATAAGTGAAATTTAATAAATGCATTCTTTAATGCTATTAGTGCTGGTAGTGCCGAAATTTGGTCGTTAGTGCTCCAAAACTGCAACTTTTATGTCCGATTTAGTGATCCGGGCTGGCTTGAATTCAAGCTGGCCCGGAAACATAAGAAAATAAATATAAGAAAAATTATATAATTGCCTTCGTAAGTGCTACATTAGTGATGGTTAGTTCCTAAATCTGGTCGTTTGTGCTTTAAAATTGCAACTTTTATGTCCGTTTTAGTGATCCGGGCTGACTTGACGTCAAGCTGGCCCGGAACCATAAAAATAAAAAAAAATATATGAAAAATTCAATAATTGCATTCGGTAGTGCTACGTTAGTGCTGGTTAGAATTTAAATTTAGTCAATTGTGCTTTAAAATTGCAACTTTTATGCCCGTATTAGTGAGACGGGCTGGCTTGACGTCAAGCTGGCCAGGAAACATAGGAAAAATCACAATATGTAAAATTAGTTAAATGCATTCGTAAGTGCTACCTTAGTGCTGATTAATGCCGAAATTTGGTCGTTATTACTCCAAAATTGAACTTTTATTGTCGATTTAGTGCTTGGGGCTGGGTTGTAGTCATGCTGGCCCGGAAACATAGAAAAAGCACAATAAAAAATTAATTATTGCATTTATTAGTGCTACGTTAGTGCTTTTTAGTGCCTAAATTTGGTCCTTAGTGCACCAAAATTGCAAATTTTATGGCCGTTTTAGTGATTCGGGATGGATTGACGTCAAGCTGGCCCGGAAACATAGGAAAGTGTAAAATAAGTGAAATTCAATAAATGCATTCGTTATTGCTACGTTAGTGCTGGTACTGCCGAATTTTGTCGTTAGTACTCCAAAATTTCAACTGGCCGATTAAGTGATCCGAGCTGGCATGACATCAATCTGGCCCGGAAACCTAGCTAAAGCACAATATGAAAAATGCAATAATTGCATTCGATTGTGCTACGTTAGTGTTTGTTAGTGTAGACATTTGGTCATTAGTGCTCCAGAATTGCAACTGAAATGGCCATTTAGTGATCCGGGCTGGCTTGACGTCAGGCTGGCCCGAAACATATGAGAAAGATCAATAAAAAAAATTAAATAATTGCATTCGTTAGTGCTATGTTAGTGCTGGTTAGTGCCGAAATTTGTTTCTTAGTGCTCCAAATTTGCAACTTTTATGGCCGATTTAGTGATCCGAGCTGGCTTGACATCAAGCTGGCCCGGAAACATAAGAGAAAGCACAATAGGAAAAATTTAATAATTGTATTCGTTAGTGGTACGTTAGTGCTGGTAGTGCCGAAATTTGGTCCTTAGTGCTCCAAAATTGCAACTTTTATGGCCTATCTAGTGATCGGGCTCGGCTTGACGTCAAGCTGGCCCAAACACCTAGGAAAAAGCACAATATAAAAAATTCAACAATTAATTTCATTAGTGCTTCGTTAGTGATGGTTAGAGCCCAAATTTGGTCGTTAGTGCCCCAAATTTGCATGTTTTATTACCGATTTAGTGATCAGGGCTGCCTTGACGTCAATCTGGCCCGGAAACATAGGAAAAAGCACAATAAGTAAAATTAAATAAATGCATTCGTTAGTGCTACGTTAATGCTTGTTAGTACCGAAATGTGGGCGTTAGTGCTTCAAAATTGCAATTTAAATTGCCGATTTAGTGATCCGGCTGGCTTGTTGTCAAGCTGTCCCGGAAAAATAGGAAATACACAATAAGTGAAATTCAAAAAAATGCATTCGTTATTGCTACGTTAGTGCTGGTTAGTGTCGAAATTTGGTCGTTAGTGCTCCAAAATTCAACTTTTATGACCGATTTTGTGATCCGGGCTGGCTTGACATCAAGCTGGCCCGGAAACCTAGAAAAAAGCACAATATGAAAAAATTTAATAATTGCATTCGTTTGTGCTACGTTAGTGCTAGTTATTTCTGAAATTTGGTTATTATTGCTACAGAATTGCAACTGTAATGGCCAATTAGTGTTCCAGGCTGGCTTGACGTCAAGCTGGCCCGGATACATTAGAATAAGCAAAATATGAAAAATACAATGATTGCATTAGTTAATGCTACGTTAGTGCTGGTTAGTGCCGAAATTTGGTAGTTAGTGCTCCAAAATTGCAATTTTTTTGTCGATTTAGTGATCCGGGATAGTTTGACGTCAAGCTGGCCTAGAAACATAGAAAAAAGGCACAATATAAAAATTCAATAAATGCATTCGAAAGTGCTACCTTAGTGCTGGTTAGTGCCGATATTTGTTCCTTAATGCTCCAAATTTGCAACTTTTATGGCCGAAATAGTGATCCGAGCTAGCTTGACGCCAAGCTGGCCCGGAAACATAAGACACAATATGAAAAATTCAATAATTGTATTCGTAAGTATTACGTTAGTGCATGTTAGTGCCTAAATATAGTCGTTAGTGCTCCAAATTTGCAACTTTTATGGGTGATTTAGTGATCCGGTCTGGCCTGACGTCAAGCTGGCCTGCAAACATAGGAAAAAGTACAATATGAAAAATTTAATAATTAAATTCGTTAGTGCTGGTAAGTACCGGAATTTTTCGTTAGTGCTACAAAATTGCAACTTTTATATCCTATTTAATGATCCGGGCTGGCTTGACGTCAAGCTGGCCCAGAAACCTAGATAAGAGCACAATATGAAAAATTCAATAATTGCATTCGTTAGTTTTGGTATGTGCCGAATGTTGGTCGTTAGTGCTCCAAAATTGGATCTTTTATGGCCGATTTAGTGATCCGGGTTGGCTTGACATCAAGCTTGCCCTGAAACATAAGAAAAAGCACAATGAGAAAAATTTAATAATTGTATTCGTTAATGGTGCGTTAGTGCTGGTTAGTGATGAAATGTTGTCGTTAGCGCTCCAAAATTGCAACTTTTATGGCCGATTTAGTGATACGGGCTGGCTTAACGTCAATCTGGCCGGGAAACCTAGGATAAATTACAATATGAAAAAAATCACTAATTGCATTCGTTTGTGCTACGTTAGTGCTTGTTAGTGCCGAAATTAGTGCGTTAGTGATTCAAAATTGCAATTTAAATGGCTGATTTAGTGATCCGGGCTGGCTTGTTGTCAATCTGGCCGGAAACATAGAAAAAGCACAATAAGTAAAATTCAATTAATGCATTCGTTAGTGCTACGTTAGTGCTTGTTAGTACCGAAATTAGGTGTAAGTGTTTAAAAATTGCAATTTAAATGGCAAATTAAGTGATCCAGGCTGGCTTGTTGTCAAGCTGGCCCGGAAACATAGGAAATACAAAATAAGTGAAATTCAAAAAATGCATTCTTTATTGCTACGTTAGTGCTGGTAAGTGTCGAAATTTGGTCGTTAGTGCTCCACAATTTCATTTTTTATGACCGATTTTGTGATCCGGGCTGGCTTGACATCAAGCTGGCCCGGAAACCTAGCATAAAGCACAATATGAAAAATTCAATAATTGAATTCGTTTTGCTTTGTTAGTGCTTGATAGTGCTGAAATTTTGGTAATTTGTGCTCCAGAATTGTAACTGTAATAGCCATTTAGTGATCCAGGCTGGCTTGACGTCAAGCTGGCCCGGAAACATAAGAAGAAGCAAAATATGAAAAATACACTGATTGCAATAGTTAATGCTACGTTAGTGCTGGTTAGTGCCGAAACTTTTCGTTATTAGTTCTCGAAAAATTGCAACTATTAAGGCCGATTTAGTGATCTGGGCTGGCTTGATGTCAAGCTGACCCGAAAACATTAGAAAAAGCACAATATGAAAAATTTAAATTTTAATTCGTTAGTGCTACGTTAGTGCTGGTTAGTGCCGAAATTTGGTCGTTAATGCTCAAAAATTTCAACTTTTAAGGACGATCGAGTGATCCGGGCTGGCTGATGTCAAGTTTGCCCGGAAACATAAGAAAAAAACAATATAAAAATTCAATAATTGCATTCGTTAGTGCTACGTTAGTTATGGTTAATGCCTAAAATAGGTCGTTAGTGCTACAAAATTACAACTTTTATGGATGATTTAGTATTCCGGTCTGGCTTGAAGTCAAGCTGGTAAGGAAACATAGGAAAAAACCAAATATGTAAAATTCAATACATACATTCGTTTTTGCTACATTAGTGCTATTAGTGCCAAAATTTGGTCGTTATTGCTCTAAAATTGAAACTTTTATGGCCGATTTAGTGATCCGAGTTGGCTTGACATCAAGCTGGCCCGGAAACAAAGGAAAAAGCACAACATGAAAAATTTAATAATTGCATTCGTTAGTGCTATGTTAGTGCTAGTAAGTGCCAAAATTTGTTCGTTTGTGCTCCAGAATTGCAACTTAAAAGGCCGATTTAGTGATCCGAGCTGGCTTGACATCAAGCTGGCCCGGAAACATAAAAAAAAGCACAATAAGAAAAATGTAATAATTGCATTCGTTAGTGGTGCGTTAGTGCTGGTTAGTGCCTAAAATAGGTCGTGAGTGCTACAAAAATGCAACTTTTATGGATCATTTAGTATTCCGGTCTGGCTTGAAGTCAAGCTGGCCCGAAAACATACGAAAAAGCATAATAAGTAAAAATACAATAAATACTTTCGTTATTGCTACATTAGTGCTATAAGTGCCGAAATTTGGTCGTTATTGCTCCAAAACTGAAACTTTAATGGGCGATTTAGTGAGCCAGGCTGGCTTGAAGTCAAGCAGGCAAGGAAACCTAGCAAAAAGCACAATATGAAAAATTCAATAATTGCATTCGTTTGTGGTACGTTAGTGCTGCTTACTGCCGAAATTTGGTCGATAGTGCTCCAAAATTGCAACTTTTATGGACGACCTATAGATCCGGCTCGGCTTGACGTCAAGCTGGCCCGAAAACCTAGGAACAAGCACAATATAAAAAATTCAAAAATTAATTCATTAGTGCTACGTTAGTGCTGGTTAGAGCCGAAATTTGTGCGTTAGTGCTTCAAAATTGCAATTTAAATGGCCGATTTAATGATCCTGGCTGGCTTGTTGTCAAGCTGGCACGGAAACATAGGAAAAAGCACAATAAGTGAAATTCAAACATTGCATTCGTTATTGCTACCATAGTGCTGGTTAGTGTCGAAATTTGGTCGTTAGTGCTCCAAATTTGCATCTTTTATTGCCGATTTAGTGATGCGAACTGGCTTGTCATCAAGCTGCCCTGGAAACCTAGGAATAACCACAATATGAAAAATTCAATAATTGCATTGGTAAGTGCTACGTTTGTGCATGTTAGTTCCTAAATTTGGTCGTTAGTCCTTCAAAATTGCAACTATTTTGGCCTATTAAGTTATCCGGGCTGGCTTAATGTCAAGCAGGCCTGGAAACATAGGAAATAGTACAATATGAAAAATTCAATAATTTAATTCGTTAGTGCTGGTTAGTGCCGGAATTTGGTAGTTAGTGCTCCATAATTGCAAATATTATGGCCTATTTAGTGATCCGGGCTGGCTTTATGTCAAGCTGGCCCGGAATCATAGGAAAAAGAACAATATGAAAAATTCAATAATTGCATTCGTTAGTGCTACGTTAGTGCTGGTTAGTACTTAAATTAGTCATTTGTGCTATAAAATTGCAACTTTTATGCCCCGTTTTAGAGATCCAGGCTGATTGACGTCAAGCTAGCCCGAGAACATAGGAAGAAGCACAATAAGTAAAATTAATAAATGCATTCGTCATTCCTTCGTTAGTGCTGGTAGAACAGAAATTTGGTCGTAAGTGATCCAAAATTGCAACTTTTATGTCCGATTCAGTGATCCGGGCTGGCTTAATTCAAGCTGGCCTTAAAACCTAGCTAAAAACACAATATAAAAATTCAATAGTTGGATTCGTTGGTGCTACGTTAGTGCTTGTTAGTGCTGAAATTTGGTCGTTAGAGCTCTATAATTACAACTTTAATGGTCGATTTAGTGATCCGGGCTCGCTTGATGTCAAGCTAGCCCGGAAACATAAGAAAAAGAAATATAAGAAAATTTATATAATTACAATCGTAAGTGCTATGTTAGTGATGGTTAGTGCCTAAATCTGGTCGTAAGTGTTTTAAAATTGCAACTTTTATGGCCGTTTAAGTAATCCGGGCTTACTTGACATCAAGCTGGCCCGGAAACATAGGAAAAAGCACAAAAGGTAAAATAAGTCAAATGCATTCGTAAGTGCTACGTTGGTGCTGATAAATCCTGAAATTTAGTCGTTAGAACTCCAAAATTGCAACTTTAAAGGCCGATT
>NC_086331.1:60410509-60485509 GCF_032445375.1 Bacillus rossius redtenbacheri | reverse complement strand
ACAATATGAAAATTCAATAACTGCATTCGTAAGTGCTACGTTAGTGCTGGTTAGTGCCGATATTTGTTCCTTAGTGCTCCAAATTTGCAATTTTAATGGCCGATTTAGTGATCCGAGCTAGCTTGACGCCAAGCTGGCCCGGAAACATAAGAAAAAACACAATAAAAAATATTCAATAATTGCATTCGCTAGTATTACGTTAGTGCATGTTAGTGCCAAAATTTGGTCGTTAGGGCTCCAAATTTGCAACTTTTATGAGTGATTTAGTGATCCGGGCTGGCCTGACGTCAAGCTGGCCTGGAAACATAGGAAAAAGTACAATATGAAAAATTCAATAATTAAATTCGTTAGTGCTGGTAAGTACCGGAATTTGTCGTTAATGCTACAAAATTGCAACTTTTATGACCGATTTTGTATCCGGGCTGGCTTGACATCAAGCAGGCCCGGAAACCTAGCATTAAGCACAATATGAAAAATTCAATAATTGCATTCGTTTGTGCTACGTTAGTGCTTGTTAGTGCTGAAATTTGGTCATTAGTGCTCCAGAATTGCAACTTTTTTGGCCGATTAAGTGATCCGGGCTGGCTGGTTGTCAAAATGGCCCGGAAATAAGAAAAAGAACAATATGAAAAAATTCAATAATTGCATTTGTTAGTGCTACGTTAGTGCTGGTTCGAGTTGAAATTTGGTCATTAGTGCTCCAAAATTGCACTTTTATGGTCGATTTAGTGATCCGGGCATAGTTTGACGTCAAGCTGGCCTAGGAACATAAGAAAAATAACAATATGAAAAATTCATAAACTGAATACGTTAATGCTATGTTAGTGCTGGCTTGTGCTGAAATTCGGTCGTTAGTGCTTTTAAAATTGCACTTTTATGGTCGATTTAGTGATGCAGGCTGGCTTTTCGTCAAGCTGCCCCGAAAACCTAGGAATAACCACAATATAAAAAATTCAATAATTGCATTCGTTTGTATTATGTTAGTGCATGTTAATGCCTAAATTTGATAGTTAGTGCTTCAAATTTGCAACTTTTATGGGTGATTTAGTGATCCGGGCTGGCCTGACGTCAAGCTGGCCCAGTAACCTAGCTAAAAGCACAATATGAAAAATTCAATAATTGCAGTCGTAAGTGCTGGTAAGTACCAAAATTTGTTCGTTTGTGCTCCAGAATTGCAACTTTAAAGGCCAATTTAGTGATCCGAGCTGGCTTGAAGTCAAGCTGGCCCGAAAACATAAGAAAAGCACAAAAGGAATAATTTAATAATTGCATTTGCTAGTGGTATGTTAGTGCTGGTTAGTGATGAAAATTGGTCGTTAGTGCTCCAAAATTGCACTTTTATGGTCGATTTAGTGATGCGGGCTGGCTTGTCGTCAAGCTGCCCTGAAAACCTAGGAATAACCACAAAATAAAAAATTCAATAATTGCATTCGTTGGTGCTACGTTAGTGCATGTTAGTGCCTAAATTTAGTCGTTAGTGCTCCAAAAAAGCACTTTTATGGTTGATTTAGTGATCATGGCTGGCTTGACGTCAAGCTGGCCCGGAAACCTAGCAAAAAGCACAATATGAAAAATGCAATAATTGCATTCGTTAGTGCTGGTAAGTGCCGAAATTTGGTCGTTAGTGCTCCAAAATTGAATCTTTTATGGTAGTATTAGTGATCCGGGCTGGCTTGACATAAAGCTGGCCCGGAAACACAGGAAAAAGCACAATATGAAAAATTTAATAATTGCAATCGTTAGTGCTATGTTAGTGCTGGTAATTGCCAAAAGTTGTTTGTTAGTGCTCCAGAATTGCAACTTAAAGACCGATTTAGTAATCAGAGCTGGTTGACGTCAAGCTGGCCCGGAAACATAAGAAAAATCACAACAGGAAAAATTTAATAGTTGCATTTGTTAGTGGTATGTAAGTGCTAGTAGTGCCGAAATTTGGTCGTTAGTGCTCCAAAATTGCATTTTTTATGCCTGATCTACAGATCCGGCTCGGCTCACGTCAAGCTGGCCCGAAAACCTAGGAAAAAGCACAATATAAAAAATTGAACAACTTAATTCATTAGTGCTACATTAGTGCTGGTTAGAGCCGATAGTTGGTCCATAGTGCTCCAAATTTGCATGTTTAATTGCCGATTTAGTGATCAGAGCTGGCTTGACGTCAATCTGGCCTGAAACATAGGAAAAAGCTCAATAAGTAAAATTTAATATATGCGTTTGTTAGTGCTACGTTAGTGCTTGTTAGTTCCGAAATTTAGGCGTTAGTGCTTCAAAATTGCAATTTAAATTACCGATTCAAAGATCCGGGCTGGCTTGTTGTCAAGCTGGCCCGGAAACATAGGAAATACACAATTAGTGAAATTCAAAAAATGCATTCGTTATTGCTACGTAAGTGCTGGTTAGAGTCGAAATTTGGTCGTTAGTGCTCCAAAATTTCAACTTTTATGACCGATTTTGTATCCGGGCTGGCTTGACAATAAGCTGGCCCCGAAAACCTAGCATAAAGCACAATTTGAAAAATTCAATAATTGCATTCGTTTGTGCTACGTAAGTTCTTGTTAGTGCTGAAATTTGGTCATTAGTGCTCCAGAATTGCAACTGTAATGGCCATTTAGTGATCCGGGCTGGCTTGATGTCAAGCTGGCCCGGAAACATAAGAATAAGCAAAATATGAAAAATACAATGATTGCATTAGTTAATGCTACGTTAGTGCTGGTTAGTGCCGAAATTTGGTAGTTAGTGCTCAAAATTTGCTTCTTTTATGGCCGTTTAGTGATCTGGGCTGGCTTGATGTCAAGCTGACCCGGAAACATAAGAGAAAGAACAAAATAAAAAAATAAATAATTGCATTTGTTAGTGCTACTTTAGTGCAGGTTAGTGCCTAATTTTGGTCGTTAGTACTTAAAAATTGCAATATTTATGGCTGTTTAAGTAATCCGTGCTCTCTTGACGTCAAGCTGGCTCGGAAACATAATAAAAAACACAATATTTAAAATTAAATAATTAAATTTGTTAGTGATACGTTTGTGCTGGTTAGTACCGAAATTTGTTTCTTAGTGCTCCATTTTGCAACTTTTATGGTCGATTTAGTGATCCGGGCTGGCATGACGTCAGGCTGGCCCGGAAACATAAGAAAAAGCACAATATGAAAAATTCAATAATTGCATTCGTTAGTGCTATGTTCGTGCTAACTAATGCCGAAATTTGGTCGTTAGTGCTCCAAAATTGCACTTTTATGGTCGATTTAGTGATGTGGGCTGGCTTGTCGTCAAGGAACCCTGGAAACCTAGGAATAACCACAAAATGAAAAATTCAATAATTGCATTCGTTAGTGCTACGTTAGTGCATGTTAGTGCCTAAATTTGGTCGTTAGTGCTCCAAAATAGCACTTTTATGGTTGATTTAGTGATCCGGGCTGGCTTGACGTCAAGCTGGCCTGGAAACTTAGGAAAAAGTACAATATGAAAAATTTAATAATTTAATTCGTTAGTGCTGGTTAGTTCCGGAATTTGGTCGTTAGTGCTCCAAAATTGCAACTTTTATGGCCGATATAGTGTTCCGGGCTGGCTTGATGTCAAGCTGGCCTTAAACATTAGAAAAAGAAAAATATGAAAAATTCAACAATTGCATTCGTTAGTGCTACGTTAGTGCTGCTTCGTGCCAAAATTTGGTTATTAGTGCTGTAAAATTGCAACTTTTATGCTCGTTTTAGTAATCCGAGCTGATTGACGTAAAGCTGGCCCGTTAACATAGGAAAAAGCACAATAAGTAAAATTAGTTAAATGCATTTGTAAGTGCCACGTTAGTGCTGATTTATGCCGAAATTTGGTCGTTAGTGTTCCAGAAATAAAGCTTTATAGGCCGATTTAGTAATATAAGCTGGCTTGACGTCAAGCTGGCCCGGAACCATACGAAAAAGCACAATATGAAAAATTTAATAATTGCATTTTTTAGTGCTACGTTAGTGCTGGTTAGTGCCTATATTTGGTCCTAGTGCTCCAAAATTTCAACTTTTTTTCCCGATTTAGTTATTAGGGCTGGCTTGACGTCAAGCCTGCCCGGAAACATAGGAAAAAGCACAATAAGTTAAATTAGTTAAATGCATTCGTAAGTGCTACGTTAGTGCTTGTAATGCCGAAATTTGGTCGTTTGTGCCCCAGAATTGCATCTTTAATGTCCGATTTAGTGATCCGGGCTGGCTTCATGTCAAGCTGGCCCGGAACCATAGGAAAAAGCACAATATGAAAAATTTAATTAATGCATTCTTTAGTGCTACGTTAGTGCTGGTTAGTGCCTAAATTTTGTCCTAGTGCTCCAAAAAAGCAACTTTTATGCCCGTTTTAGTGATTCGGGCTGGCTTGACATCAAGCTGGCCCGGAAACGTAGGAAAGAGCACAATAAATGAAATTCAATAAATGCATTCGTTATTGCTACGTTAGTGCTGGTAGTGCCGAATTTGGTCGTTAGTGCTCCAAAATTGCAACTTTTATGTCCGATTTAGTGATCTGGGTTGGCTTGAATTCAAGCTGGCCTGGAAACCTAGCAAAAAGCACAATATGAAAAATTCAATAGTTGGATTCGTTTGTGCTACATTTATGCTTGTTAGTGCTGAAATTTGGTCGTAAGTGCTCCAGAATTGTAACTTTAATGGCCTATTTAGTGATCCGAATTGGCTTGATGTCAAGCTGCCCCAGAAACATAAGAAAAAGAACTATAAGAAAAAATAAAAATTTGTATTCGTTAGTGCTATGTTAGTGATGGTTAGTGCCTAAATCTGGTCGTTAGTGCTTTAAAATTGCAACTTTTATGGCCGTTTTAGTGATCCGGGCTGACTTGACGTCAAGCTGGCCCGGAAACATAGGAAAAAGCACAAAAGTTAAATAAATAAATGCATTCGTAAGTGCTTCGTTAGTGCTGCTTAATGCCGAAATTTGGTCGTTAGTACTTTAAAATTGCAACTTTTAAGGCCAATTTAGTGATCCGCAATGGCTTGACGTCAAGGTGGCCTGGAAACCTAGGAATAACCACAATATGAAAAATTTAATAATTGCATTCGTTAGTGCTACGTTAGTGCATGTTATTGCCTAAATTTGGTCGTTAGTGCTCCAAAATTGCAACTTTTATGGCCCATTTACTGATCTGGGCTGGTGTGACGTCAAGCTGGCCTGAAAACATAGGAAAAAGGACAATATAAAAAATTCAATAATTTAATTCGTTTGTGCTTGTTAGTGCCGGAATTTGCTCGTTAGTGCTCCAAAATTGCAACTTTTATGGTCGATTTAGAGATCCGGGCTGGCTTGATGTCAAGCTGGCCCGGAACCAAAGTTAAAAGCACAATATGAAAAATTTAATAATTACATTCTTTAGAGATACGTTATTGCTGGTTAGTGCCTTAATTTGGTCCTTAGTGCTCCAAAATTGCATTTGGTATGTCCGTTTTAGTGATCCGGGATAGCTTGACGTCAAGCTGGCAAGGAAACATTGGAAAAAGCACAATATGAAAAATTTAATAATTGCATTCGTAAGTGCTATGTTAGTGCTGGTTAGTTCAAAAATTTGTTCGTTAGTGTTCCAGAATTAAAACTTCAAAGGCCTATTTAGTGATCCGGGCTGGCTTGACGTCAAGCTGGTCCAGAAACATAAGAAAAAGCACAATAGGATAAATTAAAAAATTGCATTCGTTTTTCGTACGTTAGTGCCGAAATTTGGTCGTTAGAGCTCCAAAATTGCAACTTTTATGGTCGATCTAGTGATTCAGCTCGGCTTGACGTCAAGCTGCCCCGGAAACCTTAGAACAACTACAATATGTAAATTCAATAATTTTATTCGTTAGTGCTACGTTAGTGCATTTTAGTGCCTAAATTTGGTCGTTAGTGCTCCAAATTTGCAACTTTTATGGCCGATTTAGTGATCTGGGCTGGCTTGACGTCAAGCTGGCCCGGAAACCTAGCAAAAAGCACAATATGAAAAATTCAATAATTGCATTCAATAGTGCTGGTAAGTGGCGAAATTTGGTCGTTAGTGCTCCAAAATTGCAACTTTTATGGCCGATTTAGTGATCAGGGCTGCCTTGACGTCAAGCTGGCCTGGAAACATAGGAAAAAGTACAATATGAAAAATTCAATAATTTAATTCGATAGTGCTGGTTAGTGCCAGAATTTGGTCGATAGTGCTCTAAAATTGCAACTTTTATGGCCGATTTAGAGATCCGGGCTGGCTTGATGTCAAGCTGGCCCGGAACCATATAAAAAAGCACAAAATTAAAATTCAAAAATTGCATTCGTTAGTGCTATGTTAGTGCTTGTTAGTTCCAAAATTTGTTCGTTAGTGTTCCAGAATTAAAACTTTAAAGGCCGATTTAGTGATCCGGGCTGGCATGACGTCAAGCTGGCCCGGAAACATAAGAAAAAGCACAATAGGAAAAATTAAATAATTGCATTTGTTTGTTGTACCTTAGTGCTTTTTAGTGCCGAAATTTGGTCGTTAGTGCTCCAAAATTGAAACTTTTATTACCGATCTAGTGATCCGGATCGGCTTGACGGCAAGCTGGACCGAAAACCTAGGATAAAGCATAATATAAAAAATTCCATAATTGAATTCATTAGTACTATGTTGGTGCTGGTTAGATCCGAAATTTGGTCGTTAGTGCTCCAAAATTGCAATTTGTATGGCTTTTTTAGTGATCCGGGATGGCTTGACGTCAAGCTGGCCCGGAAACATTGGAAAAAGCTCAATATGAAAAATTTAATAATTGCATTCGTTAGTGCTACGTTAGTGCTGGTTAGTGCCTAAATTTGGTCGTTAGTGCTAAAATATTGCAACTTTTATGGCCGTTTTAGTGATCCGGGCTGGCTTGACGTCAAGCTGGCTCGGAAACATAGAAAAATGCACAATAAGTTATATAAGATAAATGCTTTTGTAAGTGCTACGTAAGTGCCCATTAATGCCGAAATTTGGTCGTTAGTACTCCAAAATTGCAACTTTTATGGCCGATTAAGTAATCCGTCTGTTTGACGTCAAGCTGGCCCGGAATCATAAGAAAAAGCATAATATGAAAAATTCAATAATTTCATTTGTTAGTTTTACGTTAGTGATGGTAAGTGCCGAAATTTGGTCGTTAGCGCTCCAAAATTGTACTTTTATGGTCGATTTAGTGATGCGGGCTGGCTTGACGTCAAGCTGGCCCGGAAACATAGGAAAAAACAGAATATGATAAATTCAATAATTTCATTTTTTGGTGCTACGTTAGTGCCGGTTAGTGCTTAAATTTGGTCCTTAGTGCTTTAAAATTGCAAATTTTATGGGCGTTTTAGTGACCCGGGCTGGCTTGACGTCAAGCTGGCCCGGATACAAAGGAAAGAGCACAATATTAAAAATTCATTATTTGCATTAGTTAATGCTACGTTTGTGCTTGTTAGTACCGAAATTTGTTCGTTAGTGCTCCAAAATTACAACTTTTATGGCCGATTTAGCGATCCGGGCTGGCTTGATGTCAAGCTGGCCCGGAAACTTAAGAAAAAGAACAAATTGAAAAATCAATTATTGCATTCGTTAGTGCTAAGTTAGTGATGGTTAGTGCCTAAATCTGGTCGTTAGTGCTTTAAAATTGCAACTTTTATGGCCGTTTTAGTGATCCGGGCTGGCTTGACGTCTAGCTGGCCTGTAAACATAGGAAAGAGTACAATATGAAAAATTCAATAATTTAATTCGTTAATGCTGGTTAGTGCCGGAATTTGGTCGTTAGTGCTCCAAAATTGCAACTTTTATGTCCGAATTAGTGATCCGGGAAGGCTTGAATTTAAATTGGCCTGGAAACCTAGCAAAAAGCACAATATTGTCATGGTAGACATGGTGGTCTATATTTGGGGGGGGGGGGGATCCGTAACTCTTAAAACCTACACTCGCTTGGCAATAAAATAAAGGTACGTAGTAATTAAGACTATTCACAACCTGGGATCTTAAAAGAATAGGTTCCGCCTCCTTTACAGGAGGTCTGGAGAGAGAAGGAATTACTTTAAAAGAGTTAAAACTTAATTCTAAACAAAGTACGTTTATTACAAGAGATCTTAAACTCATACAAAATTATTAACTTTTACATTTAAACTAAATAAGTAAAATCTAGGACAATCAGTCTTATTAGTTGCTTTACAATTAAGTACTATAACATGAAGGAACTAAAAGGGAATCTTTATTTACAAATTCTTTGATCAACGCGCAGCTAGAGGGTATCAAAATCTTCCACGACGTTAAAACACATTCTAAGACCTTAAAGTTAACTTACACATTATTTCAAATTATCTACCGTCAAAACTTAAAACTATACGTCTAGCATAAGGTCAACAGCATCTGCTCAGGTCCGGCCTCTTCAAAAACGACTCAAACATTACTTTCGTGACTCCAACCATCTTTACAGGAACGTATCTCTGTTCAGGGGCTTATCCTCTGCCTCAAATAGCCTAACATCCCTAACATCCTAACCGACTCGTTACCACAGGCGAGAAGCATAGCTTCCCCCTGAGTGAGCCCCGAGCAACCTTTAGCGGCCACTTATAAACCCTCTCGGCCCCGCCGACCCTTCCAGAGAACCTCGGCTCGCCGACGTTTCCAGAGAGTCCCGGCCCGCCGATGCTTCCAGAGAACCTCGGTCGCTGCCCCCAAATTTCGCAATCAGGGCCCGAGCCCGCGGAACGAGCACCGCGCTGCGACCTAGTTACGCCAGCAGACCGCCGCCTCGCGAGGTCGGTGGCCCGCACGACTCATGAGGAATGTGCAGCGAGGGCAACCGACACGCCGCCGGCCGGCCGCTGACGAAACGAGGCCGCTTCTCGCACGGGCGCAGCGGCCGGTCACAGCTCGCGCCGTGAAAGACAGAAATCTGAACCCGGCCACACCGAGAAATTTCTGGAACGTAACAATATGAAAAATTCAATAGTTGGATTCGTTTGTGCTACGTTAGTGCTTCTTAGTGCTGAAATTTGGTTGTTAGTGCTCCAGAAATGCAACTTTAATGGCCGATTTAGTGATCCGGGCTGGCTTGATGTCTAGCTGGCCTGGAAACATAAGAAAAATATCTATAAGAAAAATAAAATAATTGCATTCGTTAGTGCTACGTTAGTGATAGTTAGTGCCTAAATCTGGTCGTTAGTGCTTTAAAATTGCAACTTTTATGGCCGTTTTAGTGATCCGGGCTGACTTGACGTCCGCTGGCCCTGAAACATAAAAAAAAGTACAAAAGGAAAAATAAGATAAATGCATTCGTAAGTGCTATGTTAGTGCTGATTAATGCCGAAATTTGAACGTTAGTACTCCAAAATTGCAACGTTTAAGGCCGATTTAGTGATCCGGGCTGGCTTGACGTCAAGCTGCCCCGGAAACCTTAGAATAACCACAAAATGAAAAATTCAATAATTGCATTCGTTAGTGCTACGTTAGTGCATTTTAATGCCTAAATTTGGTTGTTAGTGCTCCAAAATTTAAATTTTTATGGCCGATTTAGTGATCCGGGCTGGCCTGACGTCAAGCTGGCCCGGAAACCTAGCAAAAAGCACAATATGAAAAATTCAATAATTGCATTCGTTAGTGGTACGTTAGTGCTGGTTAGTGCTAAAATTTGGTCGTTAGTGATCCAAAATTGCAACTTTTGTGGCCGATCTAGTGATCCGGCTCAACATGACGTCAAGCTGGCCTGGAAACATAGGAAAAAGTACAATATGAAAAATTCAATAATTTAATTCGTTAGTTCTGGTTAGTGCCGAAATTTGGTGGTTAGTTCTCCAAAATTGCAACTTTTATGGCCGATTAAGTGATCCGGGCTGTTTGATGTCAAGCTGGCCCGGAATCATAAGAAAAAGCACAATATGAAAAATTCAATAATTGCATTCGTTAGTTTTACGTTAGTGCTGGTTAGTGCCGAAATTTGGTCGTTAGTGCTCCAAAATTGCAACTTTTATGGCCGATTTAGTGATCCGGGCTGGCTTGACGTCAAACTGGCCCGGAAACATAGGAAAAAGCACAATAAGTAAAATAAGATAAATGCATACGTAAGTGCTACGTTAGTGCTGATTAATGCCGAAATTTGGTCGTAAGTGTTCAAGAAATATAACTTTAAAAGCCGATTTAGTGATCCGGGCTGGCTTGATGTCAAGCAGGCCCGGAAACATAGGAAAAATCACAATAAGTAAAATAAGATAAATGCATTCGTAAGTACTACGTTAGTGTTGATTAATGCCTAAATTTGGTCGTTAGTACTCCAAATTTGCAACTTTTAGGCCGATTAAGTGATCCGTGCTAGCTTGACATCAAGCTGGCCCGGAAACATAGAAAAAAGGACAATATAAAAATTCAATAACTGCATTCGTTAGTGCTACGTTAGTGCTGGTTAGTGCCGAAATTTGTTCCTTAGTTTTCCAAATTTGCAACTTTTATGGCCGATTTAGTGATCCGGACTGGCTTGACGTCAAGCTGGCCCGGAAACATAAGAAAAAGCACAATATGAAAAATTCATTTATTGCATTAGTTACTGCTACGTTTGTGCTGGTTAGTGCCGAAATTTGTTCGTTAGTGCTCCATAATTGCAACTTTTATGGCCGATTTAGTTATCCGGGCTGGCTTGATGTCAATCTGGCCTGGAAACATAGGAAAAAGCACAATATGTAAAATTCAATAATTGCATTAGTTAATGCTATGTTTGTCCTGGTTAGTGCCGACATTTGTTGTGTATATTTAGTAATAAACTTAAGATCATTTTTAATTGTTATATTCCAAGTATTTGAGTTATGTACTGAGTATAGGTTGGATGCTGTGTTGTTGTTGTTATGTTTTAGTTAGTTACGAAATGGCGGGAACTCGTGTAACATGCTGTTGTAGAGCTTTTAAATAAAATGCTGCTGGGCAACCCAGCGAAACAGGATGTTGTTACCAGTGTTCATTGTGGTATCTAACATTGGCGACAAGGGGATACAGATTTTATAAGTCAAGCAATATCGTTGTTAGCATCACGGCCGTGCGGCATGGCGCATCATAACCTACAATGGCTATGTTCACTTCATTTGGAGAGTTTGTTCCATGACGAGACACCTGGAAAACATACTCTGAACGTCTGCAATATTACTTTGTGGCGAAAAAGGTGACAGATAAGGAAGAAAAGAAGGCAATATTTTTCACTGTTTGTGGTGCCGAATTGTACAACTTGGTTTCGTCACTGCTACTTCCGAAGGCAACAAACGAGGTCGATATAGCGGATATCTTAGTGCCATTGTATAATCACTTCGAACCGTAGCCCAGTGAAATTGTTGAGACATACAAATTTTACAAACGCGATCAGCATGAGGGAGAATCGATAGCTGATTACATGGCTGAATTGCGACGGCTATCAGCTCACTGCAATTTTGTCGTTTTGAACAGAATGCTGTGTGATCATGTAGTGTGTGGTGTGCGTGATGAAACAGTGCAACATGCAATGTTAGCCAAAGATAAGTTAACATTCCAGGCGGCTATTGACATGGCCACTGCGGCAGAAACTGCTAGTCGATATGTGAGTGATCTACAAGGCGAAGTACGTGAGTTAGCTGAGACTGTAAGTCAAGTTAGCATTTCGAAAAGTCGGGCCATCCACGAAAGGGCATTTCTGTTGAACAGGTCAAATCCACCTCAAGAGCAGAAACCCTGTTGGCGTTGTAATGGGTTACACAACCCAGAGAGCTGTAAACACCGCAAAACAATGTGTAATTTCTGTGGTAAATTGGGCCATCTGGAAAGATCATGTATCAACAAAAAGCACAGAACCCATGCCAGGGATATGGGTAAGAATCCAACGAGGAACCACAGCAGTGGCAATTACAATGTTGTATTTGAGGGAGACTCATCTAAAGAAATGTTAGAATATAGTCTATTCAATTTCCAGTCACAGTTGTTGTTTGGGAAATGAAGGAAGTAGATATACGATATAACTCGTACTTCTTGTAGTTATTTATTAACCACCTTCATACACAACAAAATACAACATTGCTGCTTCCTACATAGATGTACAACTTATCACACTTGAGACTGCGAAACATGTTACAAAAAATATCAGTTGTACCAACATTAGTAGGTACCTACAAAACAATTCTCAACACATTAAATTTCCCATCACAACACTTCCCCTTGTTGAGTTGGTTTGTAAAATCATGATAAATACATCAATCCCAATTTTTGGGTCATAACCTTGGTCTTCACACCATTTAGTAGGTACCTTAGTAAATAGATATGCCAAGTTTTGGTTTGTGGGTACATAATGGAATTTGACAACATTTTCTTTTACACATTCTCGGACATAGTGGAACTTTATGTCAATATGTTTTGCCTTTTCAGACATTATTTGGTTTGATTCCTGGCTAATAGCACCCTGGTTATCACGCTGTACAAGACAAGGGTACTGATATACTTTGATTGACTAAGCTCAATCAACAAATTCCTTATTCATGCTACTTCTTTTGTTACTTCAGCCATAGCAACAAATTCAGCTTCAACAGTGGACTGTGCAACTACACTTTGCTTCCTGGAATGCCATGAAACTGCAGTCCCCGCCAAAATAACAACATAACCAGTACAGGATTTTCTATCAACTTTAAAATTTCCAAAGTCTGCATCACAATATACTTCTATTGGATTGCCTGTATTGTAATAACACAACTTAAGGTCAATGGTTTTCTTTAAATACCTAAGTACGAGCTGTACATCACACCAATCACTCATTTTAGGTTCATTACATTTGCTAGAGCGCTTGTTTACAGCAAATGTGATATCTGGCCTCGTGCCCCCAGAGAGATACAATAAAGAACCAACTACTTGTCTGTGGATGTTTTAACTGGCTTAAGGGTGAAATGTCAAAATCATTAGATGTAAAGTCATTAAGTGACTCTCAGTTTCTCTCTATTAGGGTTACCAATCTTAATGGTGACATCATTGCACTGGATCAGAGCCATTACATAACACAAGTGTTAGAACAGTTTGGAATGGGGATTGCAAAAGGCTTATCCACGCCACTAGAGATAAGTAGGTCAGGCAGTGTCCCAGGGGAAGATCTACGGTTCAGTGAGAACATCCACAGACAAGTAGTTGGTTCTTTATTGTATCTCTCTGGGGGCACGAGGCCAGATATCACATTTGCTGTAAACAAGCGCTCTAGCAAATGCAATGAACCTAAAATGAGTGATTGGCGTGATGTACAGCTCGTACTTAGGTATTTAAAGAAAACCATTGACCTTAAGTTGTGTTATTACAATACAGGCAATCCAATAGAATAGAGGTTATACAGGTTTCGGCGCGATGGAATCGTTTAAGCCACCGCCGGCGCTGCTTCTAGATGGAAATCTGTGTGAACACTTTCGGCGGTTCAAACAGAGCTTTGATATTTTTATGCTGGCGACTGGATATGAGTCCAAACCATCGGCAGTCAAGGCGGCGATGTGGTTAAACCTCATAGGAGACGAGGCTGTTGAGTTGTTCAACACATTCGATCTTCCAGCGGAAGACCGTAGGGATTTTGAAAAGGTGTTGCGAGCATTTGAACATTATTGTAACCCTGTAAAAAATATCGTAGTTGAGCGGTACAAGTTTAATTGCCGATCTCAGGAAGAGGGAGAGCCGTTTGACTCGTTTGTGAGAGATTTAAAAAAGCTGGTTCAAAGTTGTGACTTCAAGGACCAGACAGACAGTGTTGTGCGGGACAGAATAGTTTTGGGCATTCGGGACAAAGGGCTGCAGGAACGTTTGTTGCGTGAACCGGATCTCAGCTTGTCACGGGCAATGGAACAGTGTAGGGCAGCTGAGCTAGGCAAGCAACGTGCCGACGCTATACAAACCAAAGCTGTCAATCCTGTTAATCGGCGTGAGGATTCGTCGGATGATGAAATTCACCCGAGAGGAGGCACAGTTGAAACTGTGTGGCGAAATAGAAGAAAGCAGAAATCAACTAAACAGCAGCAGGTACCATACAAAGGGGGGGCTGAACAGAAGCATGTGCAACAAGGAAGTCCTAAGTGCCGAAGGTGCGGGAGGGTACATAGGAAGAATGAGTGCCCTGCCTTTGGAAAAAAATGTTACAAGTGCATGAAGTTCAATCATTTTGCAACCGTGTGCACCAACCAAGTTGAAGAGGTTAAGTTAACGGGAGGTGAGATGGAAGAGTTCTTTGTCAGCACATTAGAAGTAGCAGAAGCAACGACCGGGGTGGAGGATGCCAAGCCAGGCCGAAAGGAGTGGATCCAAGAAATGTGGGTTGAAGGTAAGACTGTATATTTCAAGCTTGATACGGGCTCAGAGGTAAATATCATATCACAGAGTATTGTGAAGCAGCTGGCTCGCCCAACCCAGTTGAAATGGTCACACATAACACTCGAAGGGTTCGGCGGCAAAAAAGTGAAACCAGTGGGTGTCATTAAGCTAATGTGTGGAGTAAATACAGCAGATGGTGCTCAGGAGTGCCTGGAGTTTGTTGTTGTTGAAGATGGTAGCTGCAGAATGCCCATTCTTGGACTGCCAGGATGCGTGTGTTTGAAGTTAGTTTCTCGCAGTTTTGTCCACACCTTACACAGTAGCGTTTTATCGGAAGATAAGTTCCTCTCAGAATTTGCAGATGTATTTCAGGGAGTCGTGTGTATTCCGAACAAGTGCACATTGGTAGCAGATAAATCTGTTCAGCCAGTTGCTAAACCACCTCGAAGAGTGCCCTTTGCCTTAAGAGATAGATTAAAAATCAAGTTGGACGAGCTTGTTAAGCTAGGAATTATTGCCAAGGTTGATCAGCCAACTGGATGGGTTAGCAACCTAACTGTTGTTGAAAAGGGCGACAAAAGTCTCAGACTCTGTCTATATCCAGTAGACCTGAATAAGGCAATTTGCAGGGAGTATCACATGATACCAACATTAGAGGAGTTGAGCTGCCAGCTGAACAATAAGTCCATTTTCACAGTGTTGGACCTGAAAGATGGGTTTTACCAGGTGGAACTAGATGAGGAATCAAGTATGTACTGCACTTTCAGCACACCATTTGGATGTTATAAATTTCTCAGGCTCCCATTTGGGTTATCGAGTGCACCTGAAATTTTTCAACGAATAAACATGCAAAACTTTGGTGATATTCCAGGGGTACTAGTATACTTTGATGACCTCTTAATTGCTGCTGCAAATGAAGTTGAGCACGATCAAATATTGTTACAGGTAGCACAGAGAGCGAGAGCGCTAAATGTGAAGTTCAATGTACGCAAGATTCAGTTCAAAAAGAAGGAGGCAAGGTATTTTGGGCATGTGTTCTCCTCAAATGGTATGCAGCCAGATCCCGACCAGGTGCGAGCTATTCTAGCACTACAAACACCCACCAACAAAGTTGAGCTGCAAAGAGTGTTGGGTTTCATCAGCTACTTAAGGAAGTTTTTACCTAACTTAGCTAGCATCATAGCTCCACTGAGGGAACTCCTGAAGAACGATACTGAGTGGCAGTGGTTACCAGTGCACACTGATGTGTTGCAGCAAGTCAAGGAGTTGGTCAGCAAGGCACCAGTACTCGGCTTGTATGACCCCAACAAAAAACTGTCCATTCAGTGTGATGCCTCAAAAGATGGACTGGGATGTTGTTTAATGTGTGATGATCAGCCAATCAGCTATGCTTCCCGAAGTTTGTCCTCAGCAGAAAAGAATTATGCACAAGTCGAGAAGGAAATGCTCAGTATTGTGTTTGCAGCGAGAAAGTTTCATCACTACATATATGGAAGGCATGTCATAGTACACACAGACCACAAACCATTAGTTCCAGTGTTTAAGAAAAGTATAGCAGATGTGTATTCTGTTAGACTTCAACGGATGAAAATCAGGCTGCTACGGTACACGCTGTCGGTAGAGTATCTTCCAGGCAAACTCATGCATGTAGCAGACTTACTGTCAAGGGCGTATTTGCCAGAAGTGGAACATGCAGATGAAGATTTGTCTGCAGAAATGGTTCACCTTGTGAGTGTGAGTGATACAAGTCAGGTGTCGACTACTAGAAAGGATGAGTTCAGGCGGGAAACTGCTAAGGATACAGCACTGTGTGAGGTTATGAGGTACTGTCAAAATGGGTGGCCAGAGCACAAACATCAAGTCAGCCAGCAAGCTCAAATGTACTTTGTCCAAAGGAATTGCTTGCATCTCGACAAGGGTCTAGTGTTCTTCAATGATCGCATTGTAGTGCCAGTGGCATTGAGGCAGCAGATGCTACTCTTACTCCATGAGGGCCACTTAGGCATAGAAAGAACCAAAGCACGAGCCAGGCAAGTACTGTATTGGGCAAAAATGGCAGAAGACATTGAGATATTGGTAAATAGGTGTTTCACATGCCAAAAATTCAGAAGCCAGAATAAAGCAGAACCACTCATATCTCACAACATTCCAGAATTACCGTTTGAGAAACTTGGTATTGATCTTTGTGACTATGGGGGCAACAGCTATATGGTTGTCATTGACTACTATTCCAAGTGGATTGAAATAGTACCAGTAGCAAATAAACAAGCCAATGAAGTCATAAGAGGACTGAAATCTGTGTTTGCTACTCATGGTGTGCCAAAGCTCATTATTTCAGACAATATGCCATTTAACTCCTATAAATACAGGCAGTTCGCAATGAGTTGGGACTTCGAAGTAGTGACAGCAAGTCCTCACTACCCAAAGTCGAATGGGCTTGCAGAACGAGCAGTGCAGATTGCTAAGAACATGTTGAGGAGGTGTTCGGATTCGTCTAGTGATCTACCTGTCATGTTACTAGAGTACAGAAACACTCCTCTGACTGCTGTAGGCCTGTCACCAGCACAGTTGCTAATGAGTCGCCGGGTAAGGACGAAACTACCAATGAGGCAGCAGTTACTACAACCGGAAGTGCAGGGAAAGGTAGCAGAAGAACTACGTAACAGGCAAGCGAAGATCAAACAGTGGTATGATCAACGGGCAAGAAAGGCAACCGAGTTCGAGCACCAAGATAGGGTCTTGTTAAATAGAAACAATCAGTGGGAACCAGCAGAAATTGTACACAAGTCTTCGACTCCGAGATCATACGTTGTCCGTGATCAGGATGGCCAGCACGTGCGGAGGAACTCCCATCACTTGAGACCATCCAGCCTTGCTCCTGAGTTGCATAGGAGAAGGTCCAGCCTGGACTCTGATGATGAGTTCCGGGGGTTCCCAGCAGAAGACGAGGCAGGAGGAGAGTCGCAGGGAGCAGGGTCAAGAGTGCGGCAGGGAGAGTGCCCACCAGCACTGATGAGTGGTAAGGAAAAGGTCAATGTGTCGAGACGTACAAAAAGTGGACGTGAGGTGAAAGTGCCAGCAAGATACAAAGACTAGTGAGTACCAAATAATATGATTCCCCAAACTGATGACTGTTTTAACTTTTGCTCTGTTTCTGGATTGTAGTAATATGTCAAGAGTGTGGATGTATTTGCTATAAAAGGGAAGGTGGTGTGATATGTGATGTTGGCATCTATGAGAGTTGGTATCTATGAAAGGAAGTGGTAGAGCGGGCAGTGGATCGTGATGTAATGGTGGAGAGTGAATGTAACATAATGAGTAGAGCGATTTTGAATAAATATGTGATAGTCGTACAGTGTAATGAGTTGATGTCCATTTAAACAAGGTGAAAACACAACAGTTCTCACTGAACCGTAGATCTTCCCCTGGGACACTGCCTGACCTACTTATCTCTAGTGGCGTGGATAAGCCTTTTGCAATCCCCATTCCAAACTGTTCTAACACTTGTGTTATGTAATGGCTCTGATCCAGTGCAATGATGTCACCATTAAGATTGGTAACCCTAATAGAGAGAAACTGAGAGTCACTTAATGACTTTACATCTAATGATTTTGACATTTCACCCTTAAGCCAGTTAATTTTACGCCTTGAGCCCCACACACTAATGTCGTCTACATATAGTGCTATAATGATTTCTCTGCCCTCATCTACGTAAACACATGGATCACTGATACATGGTTCAAGTTCCAATCGGTTTAACAACTTTGTTATATGGTTTAACCATTCCCTCCCTGCTTGTTTTAACCCATATAAGCTTTTAATGAGTTTACATCCAAAGTTTTCTTTGTCATATTTCTCGAAATAAGGGGGCTGTTCCATGTAAATCTCTTCTTGTAGGCAACTGTTTAAATATGCACACTGTATATCCCAGAATTCATGTTCCCAATTGTTTTCAATCCCTAATGTAATGAGAATTCTGATAGTCCTAAGTTTAACAACTGGGCTGTAAGTCTCATGGAAATCTACACCTAAGGTCTGAGTAAAACCTCTTTCCACAAGCCTGGCCTTAAGTCTCTCAATTTCCCCGTTTGAGTAGTGTTTCACTTTCAAAACCCACTTACATCTAATAACATTCTTATCATCAGGCCTTCTTACTATAGTCCATACATTTTGCGCTTTTAGACATTCAATCTCAGACTCCATTGCTTGCAACCAAAAATACTTATGTTTACCACTTAAAGCATCACGCATATCTACAGGATTGTTTACATCTGACAATTCACACTTATTTGCCTTACAACATATGAATCCACTGGACATCGAGTTCCAGACATGCCTGTCAATATTACCCCCCTTTGAATTACCTCCAGAGCACTTACATAAGTTACAACAAGCACACTTTGTGACCTTACGCACCCTTGAGGATCGCCTTGGCAGATGCACATGTGCACTCTCTGCAACATTGGTTTCATTTCCCACGACATAACCTGTATTATTTGCCTGGTTACTAGCGGCAGTGTTTGAGCTGGAACTGTCTAAGAGTACAATGTCAGAATTTACACTCTCTTTCTTTGGTACGTCAATGCAATCTGTACATTCACCTGAACACTGTAATAGATCAATGCAGGGCCGCAACTAGGGGGGAGCAAGCAGGGCATACGCCCCGGGCGCAAAGCTGTGGGGCGCCGAAATCGCTTGCATTGTAATTCCTACTACAACAGGTAACTGGTAAAAAGTTTTTTAACTTGCATGCCAGGAATGTCTAATCTGATTTACAATCTAATGTCTCAACATATTTATTTTAAAATACTCTGAGAAAAATGTTAAGTTCATCATTAACATAAAAAATTGTAAAGGGAGAAGTTAGAAAGTTTTAATGCGTCCTCTATACGAATCCAGTACAATGTTGTCAGAGAGGGTGGTACCACTGGCTGCGAGGAAGCAGTGGCGATGGAATAGTAAATGACTTAAAATCCCGGTTTCAGGCTCTTCAAGCAATTAATGACAAGTTTAGCTTTTTTAAATGGGAATAACATCTACAAAATGGAAGTTAAAGATTTGAAGACTGCAGCCAAATGGTTGTCTGAAACATACAAAGATGACATCAATGGAGAATAAATAGTTCAAGAAATGGAAAGTTTTAAACATCACGCCTTGGCAGTTGATGACACTATGAAAACAGCATCTGCAGCGACCTTCTTGAAGCTCATTCACGAACACAGAATTGAAGAATCAAAGGATATCCAAACCTGACCACAGCCCTTAAGATATTTCTTACTCTTCCTGTAACAGTTTCTTCAGGCGAAAGAAGTTTCAGCAAATTGAAAATTTAAAAAAAAAAAATTAAGAAATAATATGAGGCAAGACAGACTGTCGAATTTGAGCATTATTTCCATAGAACACAAGAGAGCATCCTCTATTTGCTATGATTATATCATCAAAATCTTTGTTGCAAAAAGGTCTCGCAAGTTGAATTTGAATCTATAAAAAAAAAATTTATGACGACCATTTAATGAACAAGTCTACTGATTATACGGACTCCTTTATGGACATAGTGGGTTCATGCATGGATGTTACAGTAGCACAGAAACTGATACATGTATAGGTATGGAAAATGCTTAAACCATTTTTCTGTGGGAGGCCCCCGGACCCCCGCTTTATTGGTGTGGTATGTGTAAAAAAAAGGAGGGGGGCGCACGAATCCATTCATGCCCGGGTGCCAGAGACTCTAGTTGCGGCCCTGGATCAATGTTCCTTAAAACATTTTCACCTTCTCTAGCACTACTGCTGGCGACCTCTTCATATGATTGTACACTGATCTCATCATCACTTACATCTACAGCCTCAAAACTATTCAACAAAACGAACATTTCATTTTCAGTTACATTCACAATATTTTCTGGGTTAGAACATTTAAAAGGGAATATATTCTCTTCAAATATCACATGATAGGCAATCTTAACTTTCCTTTCATCTGTAATCCAAATTATGTAACCTTTCCTATGGGATTCATAACCCAAAAACACGCCCGAAATGGCTCTCTCATCAAATTTACCAGCATTTTCAACCCTAATCCAAACTCTACATCCAAACACTTTAATCCTCTGCAACAATTCTTTAGTAACTTTTTCACCTGACCATAACTCCCATGGAATTTTGTTAGAGATGGCCTTGATGGGGCATAAATTTCTTATGAAGCATGCTGTGTTTATGGCCTCTACCCACAAATACGTGGGGGCACCTGACTATCAGCATACACCTTGCCATTTCTGCTAAAGTCATATTTTTACTCTCAGCTACACCATTTTGTTGAGGGCACCTAGCAACAGTCTTTCTGTGAACAATGCCACTAGTTTGCATTACATTTTTGAATGCATTATTACAGTACTCCTCCCCCCCCCCCCCCCCACCACCGCCCCCGCCATCCGATTGAATTGCCTTTATCTTAACACCTTGTAGGTTTTCTGCTTCAGTTTTAAACAAAACAAACTACTTAAGTGCATCACTCTTTCTAACTAGAAACCTAACAGTTACAAATCTGGAATAGTCATCTATAATAGTTAATATATACTGTGCACCACCTACTGAACATGTTCGGATCTCACCCATTAGGTCACTGTGAATCAGCTCCAATGGTTTTACAGTACACCTGTTACTTTTCTTTGGAAAAGGAATTTTAGTCATCTTACCTTTTATGCACACCTCGCACCTCACCATATCACCTGCATCTGTTGATTTGAGAGTTTGAAGATCTGGAATTTTTGCCAGTGCTGCCTCATGGAGATGACCAAACCTTTCGTGCCACAATGTGGCTACTCGTAATGCAACTGCGTCCTTCACTACTTGTTCCTGCTGTTGTTTCTTTGTTGCTACCACATTCCTCGGCTCGCGTTGGCAGACAGTCTTAAGTAGGTAGATTCCACCACTTTCTTCAGCATAGAATACACTTGTCATTTCTTCTGTGTTAGTGTCAACGCCGACTGCACCTTTACTGTCAAATTTTGTATTTACACCCTTACTTGCCAAACATTTTACAGATAGCAAGTTGTAATCTAGGTCAGGTACATACAAGACATAACTTAGTCCTAAGGTCCACTCACCACATTCATCTGTCATAGTAATGTGCACCGATCCAACATCCTTTACAGCGACCTCACCCTTTCCCAGTCCAACACTCCCATTCAATTCCTTAAATGTGATGAACACTGAGCGCAGAGGTGTCATGTGATCTGAATAACCAGAGTCTAATACCCACATTGTTTGATCAGACTCACTGAACAAAGCTCTGCCGGCTACGCAAACCCTAAACTTGTTCTGGTCACTCGTGCCGCCATCCTTCTTTTCTTCGTCTTTCTTTACTGTCGTCAACCTTGATGCTTCATATATTTTCCGTTCTTTGCAGTTGAATAATTTATGCCCAAGTTTACCGCACGAGTATCACTTCACCAAATTTTCACTTCGACTAGATTTGCATTGTTTAGAGGCGTGTCCCCAAGTTCCACAACTATAGCACTTAAGGTCTAACCTAGGGTCATTTAATTTGGGATCACTGTCTTTCATTAGTGCATTACCACATCCATGTTAGTAATACTTCTTAGTGTTTTCTTTATCTCTTGATTGTCCCAGGGTGAATTTTCTTGCATTCAGAGCTTTAACCTCACTTTCCACTGCTTCCTTTTCTAGCTTCAGCCTCTTCTCTTCCAACAATAATTTGCCTTTCACATTTCTCACATTTATTGCCTCTTCATTCTGCTCTAGACTCCTCACTAGAATTTCATATTTTTCTCTCGGCAAACTTCGTAACATGAACACAGCAACTGTTTTTTCTGCGAAGGGCATTCCCCCTTCAGCCAACATGAAGCACCAATTTTCTATTTTATCCATGTATTCTCGCATCGATGTATCATCCCTTTTTTATAATTACAAAGTTCTTCAAGAACTGTAACTAGATGCATTAATCCCACATTGCAATGAATCTCCTTTATAAGTTCCCATGCTTCTTTTGCCATCATGCAGAACTTGATGTCATTTAAAGATGTGTCATCCACCACAATTTTTATAAAGTACAAAGCATCTTGGTTCTTGTTATACTGTTTGGCTGTCCACGTATCCGCATCTTCCGGGAATTCGTCACTGATGGCTTCTAGTAATCTTCTCTGCCCTAAATGAGCTTTCACTCGTTCACTCCAATAAGGGTAATTCGTCTCTGTAAGAATTGGAACAATATTTCGCTCTCTTCCAATTCCAACCGCCATTTTGAATCACACTGATTTACCAACGCCGCGTCACACCATGAAAATACCGAGCACTAATGCATTCACCTCACCTGTACATCAATACTTCCCTTCACTTCTGCCATCAGCGCATGCCTGGGCCCATAACCTGTTGTTTTGGAAATGAAGGAAGTAGATATACTTTTTGTAGTTATTTATTAACCACCTTCATACACAGCAAAATACAACATTGCTGCTTCCTACATAGATGTACAACTTATCACACTTGAGACTGCGAAACATGTTACAAAAAAAATCAGTTGTACCAACATTAGTACCTACAAAACAATTCTCAATAAATTAAATTTCTTATCACAACAACAGTCACCTAAAAGCCAGCCGACAATAAGAATGACAGTGCATGTGGATGGAATGAAGCTAGACATGGAGGTTGACACAGGTTCTGGGTTTTCGATTATTAGTAAAGATACCTTTGAGCGGCTCTGGCCAGAGAAACCATCACTACAGGAGGCTAGGTTACTGCTACACACATGGTCCCAAGAAAAGCTGCGAGTGCTAGGGGTGTTGGACGTGTATGTGCAAACCAAGTCTGCAACTGCAAGGTTACCGTTATTAGTGGCTGAAGGGAGAGGTCCCAGCCTCTTAGGGCGTAGGTGGTTGGAACCTCTTGGAATTTCCGTGGAAGGGGTATTTTTACTTCAGCCTGCAGCGGTGGAAGACAGTGAGGCAACATCCTGGAGTGTTTGCTAGCGTGGAATCGGGCCACTATAAAGGACCACCAGTAAATATAGAATTGGATTCTGATGCAACACCAGTGTTCCGGAAATGCCGTTCGGTAGCATTTGCGTTACGTGAAAGTGTGTGTAAGAAAATAGACCGACTGGTGGAGCTGGGTGTGTACGAGCCTGTAACATATTCACAGTGGGCTACTCCACTTCATGCTGTGCGTAAGACAGATGGAACGGTGCGGCTCTGTGGAGATTACAAATGCACAGTAAACACAATGTGTAAAACGGATGTTTACCCATTCCAACTATTAATGAAGCATTTTTTAACCGAGCAGGAGGAAAGGTTTTCACCAAATTAGATTTAGCTGATGCATACTTACATGTGTCAGTGGATACCACAACTGCTGAATTGTTGACTGTGAATACCATGAAAGGGCTTTTCAGGGTAAAGCGGTTGCCATTTGGAATTAATTGTGCACCAGCAGTTTTTCAGAGACTAATGGAAACCTTGTTGATAGGGATACAGGGTGTGGTAGTATTGCTAGACGATATTCTGATTACTGGATCCAGTGAAGAACAGCATTGGCTGAGGGGTCCATCAAGTCCTGAAGCATATTGCGGAAGCCGGGTTGCAACTTAAAAGGTCGAAGTGTGTATTTGCTGTAGCACCAGTCACATTTTTGGGCTACCAAGTGGACAGCACGGGAATACACCCAACAGTAGAGAAGGTGGAAGCTGTCCAGAATGCTCCATCTCCAGCATGCAAGAAAGAGCTACAAGCTTTTTTAGGACTCTTAAACTTCTACGAGAGGTTTTTTCCCAATAAGGCTGATGTGGCAGAACCACTACATCGGTTACTGGACAAAGGTAAACAATGGGTGTGGACAGAAGCCCATGAAGATGCATTCTGTGCATCGAAAAGGCTTCTTCAGTTGGACTCTGTGTTAGTGCATTATGATTCTTTGAAACCAGTGATCTTGACATGTGATGCATCAGAGTATGGTGTGGGAGCAGTGCTGGCACATGAGGAGGATGATGGCAGTGAGAGACCTATAGCATTTGGCTCACGCTCTTTACAGAAGCATGAGAATAACTACTCACAAATTGATAAAGAGGCATTAGCGATTATGTTTGGTGTCACAAAGTTCCGACAATATGTAACAGCTAGGGCCTTTACAATTGTGACAGACCACCAGCCACTGTTGAGACTGTTGGATCCTACCAAGCAAACACCAGACATTTAATCCCCAAGACTGCTGCGTTGGAGCTTGTGGCTGTCCATGTTTGACTACAAATTGCTTTACAGACCAGGAACTACCATAGGACACGCAGATGCATTAAGTAGGCTGCCACTTAAGGCACCACAGCTGGATATTCCGGTCATGGGAGATGTGTTAATGTTGGAAGCCCTTCCTGACCCGCCTATTGAGGCCACAAAGATAGCAAGCTTGACGGCAATGTATCCAGTACTCCGTGTGGTGCAAAGGAACACAAACATAGGTTGGTCAGAAAAGGAGGCAGTCAGAAGAGCTCAGACCGTACTGGAATCGAAGAACCGAACTGTCGCTCTATAAAGGCTGTGTTCTGTGGGGAAACACAGTTATAATGCCAACAGTGTTGAGGAAGAAGATGCTGCAAATGTTACATGCAGCCCATGATGGGGTGGTGAAATCCAAAGCAGTTGCACGAAGCTATGTGTGGTGGCCTTAACTGGACATAGACATTGAACATTTCGTAGACCAATGCCAAAAGTGTCAACAGATTCGTGCTAACCCACCAAAGAATAAGGGTGTGTGCTGGGAACCAGAAACAAAACCATGGTCTAGGGTTCACATTGATTTCTTTGGGCCCTTTCAGGGTAAGGTTTTTCTGTTCGCAGTGGATGCTTACTCAAGATGGCTAGAAGTGAGAATTGTGCCATCAAGCTCATCAGCATCAGTAGTTCGGGAGTTGAGGGACATGTTCAGTGTCCATGGGATACCTGAAAGCATTGTTTCAGACAATGGCTCTGCCTTCGTGTCCGTAGAAATGAAGACATTTGCACGGAAAGATGGCATTCAGTTGATGAAATCAACACCATTTCATCCATCCAGCAATGGTCAGGCTGAGCGCATGGTGCAAACTATCAAGGAAAAGCTGAAGAAGCTAGGTAATGGTGACTGGCAGACCAGACTGAACAGGAAATTGTTCGCACTTCGCACCATGCCAGGTGCTGGCGGTCAGAAGACACCAGCAGAACTCCTGATGGGACGTCGACTGAGAACAGTGCTGGACCAGGTTCGACCAGCTGTATAGGAAGGCATTTCCAAGTGGATGATACGGTATGGGTAAGGAGCTACAGTGGGAACGAAAAAATGGTTACAAGGAACAATCACTAGCCAACAAGGGCAATTCATATATGTTGTGAGAGATAATGTGGGGCAGACCTATAGACACCATGTAGATCAGATCCGTCGAAGAGAGTCGAAGGCACTACACCAAGGTAGTTTATCTGCAGACATATCACTAGGAAGGAACCAACAAATATGGCCGGTTCTCAGTCCACACGACGATGACCAGGCGGATATCAGCTGCGAGAGGAGTGATGCTGAGCACCATTCGCTGGGGGCACCAGGACCACACCTTGGAACGATGGGTGTCAGGCACTCTGTTAGAGATGTAACCACCAGCAACTGGGAACAGCAGACACTGGTAATGGAAGAGTACAGGTCTAGTAAGGATGCAGACATGTTTTAATATTTTGTGTACATGGCATGTATTGCACTGTACATCGTGCTTGTTTATATTTGGTGTGTTTACACATTTCATGAATAAACTATTTTATTTACAAAATGTCACAATTAAAACTTAAAGAAAGTAGTCTTTAAGAAACTTGTGGCAAAAAAATTAGATTTAAAGTTTCAGAATTTGATGTAGGTAGTGTATTTAATAGTGTGTATATTTCTGAATGTAATACAAAAAAAACATCGAGTCAAATAATTTAAATAACCCATTAAAAATATTTTACTGTTTACAGTGCAACAAGTGGGGTGAATTCGGATATGCCAAGGAATCATACAAAAATATTTGCTTAGCCAATAATCACTATTTATAACTTATAAGTCTTTCCTTTTTGCGATTTACTGTAGTGTTAATATAATGCCATTCTTAAAGTGTATGTTTTGTGGGTACTGCAAGTTTTATTGTGTTGCTTTATCTTTGGTTTCTGCAGTTTGTTGATTACAGTTGTTTACTTAAATTCTGAATGTGACTTTCAAGTAAAATAATTGACATTCTAGTGAGAATAAAATAAGTTTATCTTAAACTGAGTGTATTAAATGGTATGTGTATGTTTTGTTTAGCTTTACATACAATTATATTAGGACAATTTTATCAACTACTGTTACGTAATGTGAAGCAAGTTTCACTGTGTTCCACAAGAGCTGTAACTGATGTGAAAAATGGCAAGATATCAATCAGAGCTGCAGCAGAAACATATAATATTCCTAAGAGTACGCTGTGTGACAGGTTGAAGTTCGGTGATGGTCATCGGTTGCCTGGTGGTCAACCTGTCCTTTCAAAAGGAGAGGAAGACAAATTATGCGAGGGACTCCTTAAATGTGCAAATTGGGGGTTCCCATTGAGAGTGATTGATGTTCAGCTAGTTCTTCAAAGCTATTTGCACAGATGTGGCAAAACTGTGAAAAAATTCCGAAATAATTGCCCTGGTATAGAGTGGGTTCGCAGTTTCCTTACACGTCAACAGATCCTTACGCTAAGGATTGAAGAAAATATCAAAAGGGCTCGTGCTGCTGTTGATGCGCATACAGTGTCAGAATACTTTGACAACTCAGAAGAAGCAATACATGATGTTCTGCCAACAAATATTGTAAATTACGATGAGACCAATTTCTGCGACGACCCGGGTAAGACCAGAGTAATCGTTAAAAGAGGCACCAAACATGCCGAAGTTATCAAGGACACCTCAAAGACCAGTACATCAGTGATGATGGCAAATTCAGCAAGTGGGAATATATTGCCACCGTACACTGTATACAAAGCGACACATTTGTATCCAACATGGATTGAAGGGGGGGTCCCAGGAGCCGGTTACAATCGTAATCCCAGTGGGTGGTTTGATATGGAAATTTTCGAAGATTGGTTTTTGAATACTTGTGTGCCATACTTCAAAAGCTTACAAGGACCAAAAGTAATCATAGGAGACTATTTATCAAGTCACATTTCCCTTGAAATTGTGAAGCACTGGGAAGCTTTAGATATCCATTTCATAGTTACCACCTAACTCCACACATTTATGCCAGCCATTGGCCAATGAAGGCAGCTTGGCACAAGTGTCTTAATGAATGGAAGAGGAAAATCTATGGTACTCTACCCAAAAGTGAGTTTCCAAGAATGCTCAAGAAGGCTCAAGAAGGCCATGGAAATGATTGGAGACTCAGCCGCAGCAAACGTATGTGCAGGGTTTAGAGCAACAGGTATCGTGCCTCGTGATCGTAACTGTGTTCTTGCTAAGATTCCCACTCATGACAAATGTGAATCTGAGAAAGACAACCAGGCATGGACTGAAGCATTCACGACGCTTCTGCAGGAAGCTCGTTTCTGTGAACATCCAAAGACCAAACCCAGTGGAAAAAAATTACACTTGCAGCAGGTAAAGGTATCAGTCCATATGATTTTGCTGGTCCTGAAGAAGAAACACCATCATGTTATAACGAACAACCTTGTGAAGAACGAAATCAAACAGACAAAGAAAATGTTTTTCAAACGGAAAATGTGCTGAGTTATACACTTAAGGGGATTGGTGCACCAGCATCGTATTATAAAAAACAATATATTTGTGAATGATTCAGCTGCTAGAGAAGATTTGAACCATTCTGGTGTAAAATTTATTTTTTTATTTTTTTATTTTAATTAGATTATTGCTGATTTTCGGGAATTTTTTAAATTCAAGCTTTATTAAAAAACTATAAAGAATTCAGTGGTAAAACTTTCGCAGATAAATTTTCAGACACGGGAGATATGACTGTGAGCATTATTTTATCTGTAATAATTATTAATTTAACGTATTTACAATTTAAATTTTAATAAATGAGCTGCTACGAAATTGCGTGATATTCATTTGCGAATTTAATAACATTCGCGTTTTCATTTGTAATTCAAACGCCTACATATCTGTCGGCTGAATGATTGACTTTATTTTAGTCTTTAGCTTATTGCAGTCGGACCTAAAGTAAAAACGTAGCTGTAGATGTTTGAGCCGCGTGCAAGCTCGGATACGAGAAATTATGGAGCGCGCTGGACAGTAGTGACACCTTGCGACAGTTTCCCGAACTTGTTGCAGCCCGTTCCCACCCTGCCACAGCTGTCTGCTGTTTACGAAGGGGAGACGGGATTTCGCGTGAAACTGATATGAAGTCAACGTATTCATTTTCAGTAGATAAGAGAACGTGTTTGGTCTAGCTCGGCGTATAATTGAATGGTTATTCTCTGTTATTATTGAGCACAGTGATTTAGCTAGATGTTTTTTGTTGTAAGCGTGAGATTTATTCAGGAATAAAATGCCGAAGAAGCAGAGTACACAAAAGAACAAAACTATCGAAAGCCATTAGAGCGCTTAGAAAAAAGAATAAAGAAAGATAAGATGTTTTTTTTATACATTTATTTTTCAGAGTTGCGTATGTACAACGCGATGGACGCGATGCGACAACAAAAAGATGTGTAAAATTGTAAACATGTTTTTTTTTCCAGCAATGCGTGAACCATTCATAAACTATACTCAACATGTATACGTATAATTACGTTTGAATTTTTTTTATGAGAGGCATCAATGTTAACAAGTTTTTTAAGCCACAATAGACTTTTTTCAGAAAAATAAGTGTAGCAGAAAACACTCAACATAGTCTCACACAAAATCAGTTTACATGAATGCAGTTTTAAGAAGTAAGCTACGTAAATAATAGTTAAACATTATTTAATATCTGCTGGTAACGTTTCCAAAGTATCAGCTTCGCCTTCATTCACGAACAATATTCGTGAGCTTATTTATTTATTTTGCTGGCGTTTCGTTGGTGACTGTTAGGACTGCAAAATTAGTAAACATTTTTCACCCTATCCTGAGTTAAATATAAGTGTGCGCGGTTAGATGAGGACCTAGATGTGTCTCATGCTTACGCCTTTACACTCTACTCATGCGGGGTATTAACCATGCGCGTAAGGGCGCGTTGCCAATGACCTGTAGGATAGTCTCAACAATCCTCTACGGACTCGAAAAATGTCACCTGCTCATTGGCTACTTGACTTGTGACAACTGTTTGTTGTAATGCCTGTGATTCATCGTTGATTTTGTTGAGGAGTTTTCAGTGATTCAGAGCCTCCCATTTAACTGTGGCCGAATTGAAGAAGCAGTACAAATGTTACATGCTTGAATTCATAGCGAATGGAAACCACAAATATTTACTGATGTAGTGGTTGGTAAAAAAAAAAATATTATTCGTATCGCGTCCATCGCTTCGCGCCATGTTGGCTCCTATATTATATGGATTTACAAAATATAACGATTCATTTACGACACTTAAGATAAGGTGTGTAGGATTTTAAGAATTCACTTGAATTAATATTTAAGAACATATTTCAGGATAACTTGTGAAGACGCTCGTACAGACGGCACCGGTTGTGATGACTCATTGTTACCAGAGCAGGTATATACGAAGTGGCATGTGAAACCTCAACACAACTCGAAAATCACTAAGTGTTACATTGAAATGTGTCCGCTACAAATGTTCAGGAATTATAATTTTGAAATCGAGTAGAAATATTCCTGCAATTAGCATTAGGTATATTTTAATAGACATTGAAAGCGAATCATTAAGTAGCTTCAAAATCCAAATACCAGAATACAGATAGTCTGTAACAAAACAGACCTCACCGACTAGATATGGTCCAGATTGTTAATACTAACACATTTGAAAAAACTGACCAGTTACTGAATATGTTTAAAATTTTTAAACCTGTTTAGATGATTGGTGATGTAATAATGTCTCTTGGAAACTACATAAGATTTTAACTGCTTTTATTTCTCCATAAATTCGCAAATCACCATGGCGGCCATTTTAGGATCACGATTTAGTTCTTAAATTTTAAATTAGTTTATTTGTTGAGAGCCTGGTACAATGTGTCTGACCACTAAAGCGATCCGAGCCGCATAGTGTATACTACTGCGAGGTTGCTGAAGTAGGCTCGGGTCGGGACGAATTTCGCTGTGAAGAAACAAAGGTTTTTAATACATGTAAAATCATCCCAAAGCCGAAAATTTGTACAGTAGTAGAATGAACATTTCTTAGTAACACGTCAAAAGTTTAAGTACAGCCGCAAACCTTGTGCGTCACACCAGGGGCGCAACAACAAGGGGGGGGGGGGGGGCAAGGGTATTTTGCCCCCCCCCCCCCTCTGAAACATTGAAGTGGGGGCAAACGGGGGCAAAGAAAGTGCTGTGTAATCAATTTTTAGATAATAAAACTGCTTAAATAGCACCATTTTCCACCTTGAAATACAAATTTTCTAGGGGGAGGACCCCCGGACCCCCCGCTTCAATAGGGAGGATCGATGATTCTTTATAAAAAGGTATATTCCCCCCCCCCCCCCCTTTGGAAATTTAGTTGTTCCGCCCCTGCGTCACACCAAAAACGAGCAGTTAAGTACAAAATGACAATTTTTTGAAACGATCCACAATAATGGATATTGCTAATGCAGTTTATGGAGTAGACCGTCAGTATGGAACCAAAAATAATCTAGAAACATTGCCCTATCTGAGGATAGTGATAAAAAGCACAAAGTTTAAACATGTTTCTATAAAATAGACCTTTTAAATCATTAAAGGTAACGAATTAACTTTCATTCAATTTTAAGGAAATATAAATACATCTTACATAAACTTAAAGAGCCCAACGTGGAAATCGCTTGAAGTAAACGTTGTTGCATATTTATTCATCTTTAAATTGGTAAATTTTTTAAGTGTCTCATACAATTAGTCTGACCACTAAAGCGATCCGAGCGCGTAGTGTATACTACTGCGAGGTTGTCGAAGTAGGCTCGGGTCGGGACGAATTTCGCTGTTAAGAAACAAAAATTTTTAATACATGGAAAATTATCCCAAAGCAAAAATTTTGTACAGTAGTAGAATGAACATTTCTTAGTAACACGTCAAACGTTTACCGATGAAACCTTGTGATCACACCAATAATGAGCAGTTGAGTCCTTAATGATAATTTCTACAATGATCCACAAAAATGTTTCGTAAACTTAATAACTTTAATACTTTTTTAAGTCGGTTCTCATTATGACACCAATGTAATATAAAAGAATGCCCTACATGGTAATTGTGATAAACACCTCAAAGTTTAAACGTCATATTATTAAATTGGTAATTTTAATCATAAAAGGTAAGAAAAAAATATATTTTTATAGAAATTTGACTACATGTTACATAAATTAAATATGTTGAGCGTAGCGTCAAAATCACTTCATAAATATTGTCTGTGTGTGTGTGTTTTTTTAAAGGTTTAAATGTGTATATTTTGAGTGTCTGGTACAATAGTCTGACCACTGATGTATTTCAAGCTGCGTAGTGTGTGTGCAGCAGTGTTAAAGTCGCTCGTGCTGGGACGTTTTTTGCTCCAGAAAACTAAGGTTTTTAATGTATGGTAATTCCAGACTGAATTTTACTCTGAAAGAATAAAAGTTTCCTAACTACAAGTGATTTTTGCTGCAAACGTAGATAAAAATCTTCCAGGATGCGATTTGCTTAGGTAAAAGTGTTAGTATGATAAATTCTTTAATTTCTAAATTATTAATAAATAACAACAATAGAACTTCCCAGAAAGTTGTGATAAACTGACGATATTGCGCGAGTAGCAGACCCGTACGTGACTACAGAGAAAGGCTATTTTCCTTGACCGTTAGGATTTCTGGGACAAACACCCTCTCACAGCTAGGGTCATAAAATACGGTCAAACTCTTGCAAAAACATCCACCACCGCTCTTTGCCACTAGCAATTCAACGAAGTAAGCTAGGCGCAGCACTCCAATGAATTAACTTAGAAAAAAAAAATACTAAATATGTAATTCTATCAATACATTTTACAACACAACTTATGTTTTATTTATTTTCTGGAAAAAAATAATATTATCATACGAATTATGTTATAAAAGTGACAAAACTCAATAAGTACATTTACGGTGTATGGTTTTCTTCAATTATGTAGTAAACTAATTTTATACAATGAAATATATATATATTATAATATAGGCTACATTAAAATTTTGCATAGTTCTGATCGAAAATAATATAGTGTACTAGCTGCCCGACCCGGCTTCGCACGGTTGTATTTATGGGGGGGAAAATGAGACCAAATCGAATAGCACCGATGGTTTCCCGACTCTCAAGCACGCAACGTTGTCATGGAAACGAAGTACCCACTGTTTCCCGGGCTTAAACACCAATCAACATTGATAATCAGTTTATTATTAATTATAAATTATTAAGACTATTAATCGAAATAAAAACTACCCTATCTCTCAAGTTGGAAACAATTACACATAAATGCCAATTTTCATCGAAATCGGTTGACTTGGTAAAGAGTTCACTGGACCTTTTTAGAAATCAGATGTAGTTAGTAATTGTCTTCTTAATTTGAATAATTTATATCACTTTCAAATCCCGACCGACTTTGTTCTACCAGTGTATAGTTATTTACCTGTATATATCTAAAAATTGGTGGTCTGTATTTAATGAGTGATGAGGACTACACTAACAATGAAATAGTCGTTGCCATGGAGACGAATGAAGCATCAACAATGCTACAGCCGTTGCCGTGGTGATTTTCTGCCAACTCATACATACATCACATTAGAAAACTCTAAAATTATCAGATTAAGACCATTAATCGAAATAAAAACTATCCTATCTCTCAAGTTGGAAAAAATTACACATAAATGCCAATTTTCATCGAAATCGGTTAAGTGGTTTAGGAGTCCATTGAGGACAAACATTGTGACACGAGATTTATATATATTAAGATTAGAAATAAAAAATAATTATATTTTTTGGTATTAAAATCATTTTGAATAATAAAATTTTTGTAACAAAATACGAACACACATATATATAAAACCAGAGGTCCTCTAGAATTTTGATTTACAAGTTCCAAGCAGAAATTGTTTATTATTAATTTTATTGTATCAAAAATCATTCATATAAGAAAAAAGAATATGTATATCTCAATAGATGTAACATGAATACACCATATCATATGCATTAAATATATTTTAAGTAATCCGTAAATAAGACTAAGTTTATTGAGTGTCGCAGTACGCAGCGTGTTTCAAAGCCCGCCGGCCGTGAAAGATCAGTACGGCTGCAGTACACTGCAACGCTCGGGCAGCTTTAATGAGGCAAATAATTATGCTAGACTCTTTATAAATATACTATCTTAAAGCTAAAAGTATAATTAAAAAACATTAGACATTTTTTCGCATTGGGCTCTTCAAATCGGTGTAAATCGTATTTTTATCTGGGTGGCAAAGATAAAAAAATATATTTCGTGAATTAATCGCTTTATATCATATCTTAAATATTAAAAATTTATTTATTTTCTAACATTAATGGGTGTATTACAGTTTCTAGATTATTTTGGTAAGTTTACGGACAGTCAAAATTAAAAACTGTATAAATGGGTAGCATTTTAATGGACTGATGCAAGTTGCTGTCACCTAGGACTTAAATGCAAATTTTCGGTGATAACGTACAAAGTCTACAGCGGTAAACTTTCTGTATGTTATTAAGCATAGTCAACTCTACCACAGTACAAAAATTCAGCTTTGGACAAATTTTTCACAGGTTTGTGCATTTTTAAGTCTTGGTTTCCTGGAGTAACACGAAAGTCTACGCGGGGTAGGGCGGCTACCTGATCCGAGAATGAAGGATAGGGCGAGATGGGAAGCGAAGATAATAGCTGGTTATCGCGGTTCGCTTTCCGTCCGTGTTGGAGAGAGAGAGAGAGAGAGAGAGAGAGAGAGAGAAAGGCGATATTGTGGAAGACCTTCGAAAGATTCCCGCTAGATGGCAGGCCTCAGAGCTGCGACCTTCGACAACCTCCACCCACAGAAGCTCTCTCGCCACTAACTCGCCAAATCTAACCCGCTAGCTTATATACGTGCTGGCTGGCCTTACAGTAGTAATAAACAAGCATTTATGAAACACTTAAGCTCATTTCCAACAAATTCTGGCGAATGACTGTTTTTTGTCCTGCACCAATCCCCTTAACTCCCAGGACTTCATTGTAGTCAAGTTCCTAACAAACAAAAGGGATTGATTTTATATTGGACAGATTATGGACATTTTGGGTGGTAATCCATGTCCGTACCAAGTTAAGTTTTTACCTAAAAAAAGTATCAATAAAGGACACATACTTCATCTTTCCTGACATAGCTGACGAGTGCTCAGTAAATTACACGCAAGTTGTGCGTAAACTGAAAACTCCACATGACATGCGAAGAGGACGCTTTATATTTAGAGGCATTGACGTTGGTTACATAGAGTAAACTGTGGTTCTAAACTATTTCTATGGACTGTTGCTGTCTATTTCCTATGTCAAGCAATTATATTCCTGTCCGAAGTCACCTAGCATAATTTTAACTTCGGTTTTCAAGTGAAATATATTAGTGCCCGGAGTCATCCCACTGTATGGAGTGACTCCGGACACTTTTAAAAATTTGTATTTTGTGCATTTTTAATAATAAATATTTGATTGTGTGCTGTAATGATACATTGAAAATGAATTTATATTGTAATTAATTTTTATAATCATATCTTGAAAACATTTTTTTCATTGTTAAAAATAGAACGAAAAGTGGTCCAGTCACCCCACATTACGGTACAGTGCCATCTGACAAAATTATTCAAAAAACATTTCAGGAAGCAGGAAAAATATTTTGTAATTTTTATTTTCTTGTTTGCAAAAAACTAATAAACTGTAAAATTGCAATATACATAAACACTACTACAAATTACTATAACTTTTAAAAATCATAAAAAATGAACCACCTATTTTTCTGGCTATATAGCAATAATAATTTACTATCATATTTTTGTTGCATGTATTAAGTTTACACCACAAATATTTACCGTAGTACCTACCATTAACCTCATTCAATGTTGCAGTACAAAGTATCGCGAAATGCTTGGTAACTGTCGCCACTACAATCACACATTTATACTCTTACACATTATTAAAATAGCTGAATATAAAGGAACATGAACTTTAATTTCTCTTGTGACTACTACATTCATTACCATATATATAAAATAAATTAACATTCATTAGTGTTTTCATAATCGTGTTACTGTTAGATTTCAAAAGCTTCAACTCTGCGATTCATACTTCTACATACCTGAGAAACATTAGGAGCTAAGTGCTGTAACTATTTTGTTACCACTTCTTGTATTTATTAGTAGTAGTATTTTTTTATTAATGAGTGTAGGTGCTATATTTTGCCATTGCATTAATGTTATTAAAACACCATACTCTGTGATGCATACAATATTTCTAATTTTTTTTATGTAACTGAATGTTTTACAATAATTAAAAAAAAATAGTGAAAGCTGTGAATACATGAACAAAAGTGTACATTTAAATAAGATACAAAAAAATATTACGCATCCCATGTCCCCATCTAACCATCAAACACCCACCACTCACCCCACGTCTCGTCTAGACGGCACGACACTACGCGAGCTCGAGAGCCTGATGGACAGGCTGAACCCCGCGGAGGTGTCAGTGGGGCCATATGATGGGAATGACCCCAATACGCCTGGTTCCAGGTCTTCCCCCTAATCACATTCCCTGACTAGTTAGACAACTCCCGTTCCAGCTCGTCAGGGTGGCCAGGCTGGGAACCACCACAGTGGCCATTGGACCTGAGCCTGGGCGGCTTGTCGTTCACAATGAGTGTGGAGAAACCGGAGCAACGTGAAACCGAACCATCTCAGGAGGATGGACCTGTGGACAAAACCGAACCTCAGCAGGCAAACCCGATCAGCACCCAGAGGGCAGGCCAGCCCGAAGACGCTGCACCCCAACCCGTGTAGCCCCGCACCACCTTGAGGACTAAGATTGGCGACGCTCACATGGGAAGGTAAACCGAACATCAAACCTCATCGCACTCCCACCTGAGTGATGGCTGTCCTCCTGCCATACATCCAACACATCACCAATCACCAAATCCCCAGGAGACACTTGACATATCGGGGGAGAAACAGACCCTGCATTGCATGTGGTATGGGCTTTCGAGGGGCATAACGGCTTTGCTGAAGGGGGGCATTTGACGATGCTCAAAGGTTCCCCTCATTTGCCTAGCCCATAATGCCACCTCGACACCACCTCTCTGGAGGGTTGGCAACATGACGAACAGCTTCCAATGGTGAGTGTGACATCATGAAGCCATGCAATGTTCGGCAGTGGATCCCTTGCTCCATCAGTCTATAACCTTCAGAGCTGCTAGGGACAATTCCTGCCGTCTGCTGCAGCCACGCGGCAACGTCACTCCCTGAAAATAATCTACGCTCACCCTGTAAACTGGCCCGCAGGCATGAATCAAGGTCAGTTGGCACCCTCCACAAACTATTTTGAATGGCAGTCAGTAGGACAGTATTGAAAGTATAATTTTCAGATTATGTTTCAATACCAACCAACCTTTCTTACTTTAATGGAAGTTTTTCACAAATGATTACCTATTTTACAAGAACATTATTCTTACCTTTTTTAATTTACTGTAACTAAGGACAAAACTTTTCTAGCATGCAAGGTAGCTATTATACTTACACTAACTTTTGAAGCACTTGGGCATGAAAATGCATTTCTCTGTCATGTTATTTTAACATGTTAACCATTAAAGTTCCAAGTGTGAATCTTGGTCATTTTTGCTAGTCACAGTTGCCCACATTTTTATAAACTGCAGTGGATATGTTTTATAATCATATTTTTAACATTTTTTCCTTACATAAAACATTTTGATGTTACAAGATGCAATTTTGAGACACGTGTGTATATTTTATGTGCTTCATGCTGTTTAGATTCATTATTAAATGTAAGTAAAAAAAATCTATTACTATTAAGGCTGTGCAGTTAATATATTTTTCAATTCAGGAAATATTTGGGCTAGAAAATAATTTTCCCACAGGAATCTGGATGGATCAGAAAAAATATTTAGAGAAATAAACAGTGGTTACTAATTATGAATAGTTTTTTTTCTGAAATTTGTTTACATTAAAAATTACATCAAGGGACTTTGGTTGGGTTCAGTGTTCTAAGCTTACACTGCTGAGGTCAAAATCTAAATTTTCAATCATTAGTTTTAAGTTTTGATTCAAATGTGAAAATTTAAGACTTTGAAAGTATAATTTTAGAAGCAAATAACTCTCTCATATATGAGCAGTTGACCATAATTCATGTCCACCATTTTGAGGGTGGGTTAAACAGAATGTAGACTGAGAAGTCTTTAAGCCTTAACAAGATTGAAATTATTTCACAGTTCTTTTTGTGAAAATTAATTCCCTTCAATTTTTTTAATTAGATTGGAAGAAAACAGGAAAATTTACATGCAATTTTCTATTATTACGTAACATGAACTAAAGTGCTAGAGATTTTGAATTGGAAAAAACCTTCCCTGAAAATTTAACAAATGTGAGCAGTAATATAGAATTACAAACTCGTTTCAAACTTTTTTTTATAATTTTGAAAGTTTATCCAAGAAATAATTGTTAATGGTATGAGAAGACATCTTACAATGTGTTTTATATACATTTAGCTTCCTCCCTGTTTATGCCAAATAAGGAATGTGTCTACCACTTTACTTAGTACATACCATGTGTCCATCTGATTTAATGTTATTTGATAATTTTACAGCACTTCTGATAAAAATTAATATTCTGAAAATTATATTTTTCAGTTCCTCTCATACTTTGAATATTCTGTACAATGTCATTGCAATAATTCACAAAATTCACTGGTATTTTGCAATTTTGAACAGATTATACTATGGTTGTATACATATATTTTAAATTTTTTTTTTTATTTATAAGTTAGTTACACAATAGGTATTGTAAAACAAAGTGAACAGCTGGTTAGGTTAGACAAATAGTATTGTTAACCATTTTTTTGATGAGCACTTACTCTAAAAAATTACCCTCATACTGAAAACTGTTTTTACAAAGTAAGAAGTCTGCAAGAATTAATAAAAACGTGTGTTATAAAACACAAATTTGTAAGGGAATAAAATACAAAAATATTTGGTACTGAAATTTAAAACAGATTTTCTACATAATACTTTATGCATTGCTTCTGTTATATTTGAAAAAATTTTTCCTTATTTCACTGGTTTTGTTAAGTTTATTTTTGTGGGATCCCTAATTATGGTGCATCATTAAACCTTCCATAAAAAAATTAATGAAAGAAATCAACTTGCGTGCACTTTTCTACCGGATCACGAAAGTAGCTTTAAATAACAAAAAGTATATTTTCCACTAAGTTTTGATTGTCTTTTGTCTATATACTATACAGATGTCAAATTTTGCACAAACAAGTAATTGTCAAAGTCCATTTTAATAAGAGAAAATAAATCAGGGCAGCAACAAGATCACCATGCTTTAACTAAACAGTGGAGAGTGAAACTAGCATCATAATACGGCTGTTCTTCAAAATGGTGTTGCCATAGAACTGTGTTAATCTAATTGCTTTGTTGATTCACACACAAATCCAAGAAATTACTTTCTTTTCAGGCTTATCTTAACACCTGAACGAACAACAGTTTGAAACAATTACCACCAGTCAACTGAGAATGAATGTTTTTACACACTTTTAGATACCCAATTAGTTACAGTTGGCAGCATATCAAGAAAAGTAATTTATCCAAGTAAAAATTTTTACTAATGATTATAGAGGTTATAAAATTTTTAAATGTTTATTTATGTACTTTAAATAATGTTTAGCTAAACATTACATTTATAATAATGTAGTGGTTTTCTTTCCTAGGCTCGCAAAATCATCTGGTGGAACAATACTGAAAGCTGATTTTAAACAGAGCTCCCAAAAATGTTCATTTAAGCATATAACAACTCTATAAAATTACATTTATGATTGGTGCTCATGCTGGAACAAATAGCCAAACAATATTTTAAGATTAAAAAAACAGTTGTAAGTTTGGAATTAGTATGTTTATTTTAAATTCACATAAAAAATGAAATGATCAAAATTAATTTTTTTTCTCGTATTTAGGACAGAAAATCACATTTTTAAAGTTACCGGACATGTAAATTTTTCAGGTCTACTTATAGTGGAAGTAGATACATTACCATTTTGTTCACTAGACTTCCTTCCCAGAATTGTGCACAGATGAACTTTTTCCAGCAAAGCATATACTTAAAATTCTTAATATACTAAAATAAAACATGCCAAAAGGTTTGATTAAGAGTTTTGCAAAGAAATGCAACAAAGACAGCAAAAAAAAAAAGGTTTTATAGTTTTTATTTCGCACATAGACATTTTAGTAGTTCGGCTTTATTTAATAACTGGTTCTTGATAGCAATAATAAAAACACTTGGCAGCTGCAATTAGCATTCCACTATAATCACATGGCATACAAATCCATAGAGTACCCAGTTACAATCTTCAGCAACAACCTGCACTCCTATACAAATAAATTCATGTACACTTCCAACAAGTGTGGAGGGAAGTTATTTAACCTGATCAGGGGCATACACAGAAATGATTAGCAATAGCATGAATTAACATGTTAACTGTCATGTAACATTCAGACACAATGGACAACACTGAATGTTATTTCTAAAATTTTCACTTTAACACTTCCCTCAAATCATGAGTTGTAAATTTTAAAAAGGTAATATGCTTAAATGATTTATATGCCAAACAAGAATGATAAGGATATACTCTACTAACATTTGTGAACAAATAACCAAGGAAGAAACTGATACGTCATCTGCCAAAACCAACAAAGAAATCTCAAGATTTATAGTGATAACCTGAACCATGCTATCACTCAAAAGGTTGCATTTTAGATACTTAAAAGAAATAATTTTAGTTAGTAACTTTTGACTAATGTACATATTAAAGCATTACAGCATTTATTTTAAGCAAAACATTGGAAAATGAGCTTTGCACATTCAACCTTTCATTTAAATCTTTAAATTATGCCAAATATACAATTTAAATTAAACATTTATAAAGCCAACATAAAAAATTAAGTATTTATATAATTAATATGCTTATGTGCACTATATTTTTTTCAACTTTTTATAGTAACACTTGATACAAACTTTAAACATTTAATGTAAACGAGATTAAATTTCCGTAAGTATAGTGCAATCATCATTTGAACAAAAAGAATGTATAATACCAAACAAATTGACACAAACTAAATTTCATACAATTAACAATGGCACATGTTTTACAGTTTTGAAAATAATTGTGGTTTTTACGAACTGACAACTGCCACTATATGCAAAAACATTTAACTATATTTAAATTTATTGAACACTAAGTGTGCAGTGTCTTACTACATTCACACATATTCTTACTGCCATCAGTTACAAAACAAAATTTAATACAACTTTATAAACAGTTTTGCATGATTTTTTTTTACAATATACTTCTGTACACCAAAATTTTTGCCTGCATGATTGTTGAGAATGACGAAGCACATGCACTGATTTATACGAAGAACTGACGCATAAATATTTATACCAGTCCTTTATCAGCCAGCTTATGCACTTTAACAATGAAAACATATATTTACTCGTAAAACATATACATTCATTGCCCTGCGAGCTAACACTGATTTTACATAAAGAAACATCCATAACTTATCTGTAGCCATAGAAAGTGTCACAAACACAGTGCCACTTAATATTTTGGACAAAAATTTAATATAAGCTTTTACAGATGATGACAGTCAACATGTTAAATAAAGCAATGCGAATGGTTAACTCTAACATGTGTTGCTCACAGACAAAACAATCCACTTTATTTAACAAGTACTTCAACATAGTCTCATTGACAAATGAGACTATAATTTCAAGGCATTAAAAACTGGAGAATAAATGACTATACAGCAAGCAGCTGCCATGAAATATAAATGTGAACACTAGTAAACCTTTAATTTGATAATTGCAATGCCTAGCAACAGCTGGCACTGAGCATTTCAATGAAGTTTAAAATACAAAGGGAATTCCAAACAAAATCAATCCCAGGCATTTGTATCACCAGCCATTATTCAACTATATAAATTCAAAAGTCAGGTAGCAAAAAATGGTTTCTATTAAAATTACAATATGTAGTATTAACTGGACATTCCTAGTAACATAAAAAATAAAACATAGTTCAGGAATTCCCTTTGAATGTGCAAAAAAGTTGAACCAAATAATTTGTTTATCTTGAAGCAAACACATGTATTAAGAGTTAAAATGTGGGAACTAACACTATAAATCTACACGTGAGCATAAATAAATATGATTTTAACTCAAAAATTGATTTTTGTAGCTAATAAAAAAAGTTGTGAATATGAACGGAAAAAACATATATACACTCATTCACGCCTGAAAATCTTTACACCTATATCTAAACGAATGAGAAAAAAATTCCTCATGCCAACTGTTGGCAGGTAAGTCTTCATTATATTCACAGCATTCCCTGCTCAAAACTTCTGTTTATTATAATTACACTTCACAATTTTTAGCATCAATTTTGTTTAAGTCTGATTACACACTTGCAGTTACATGTTATGCTTTGCTCAGAACAATGCATGTGTAGATTGCATGTAAAAAGTTTTACCAATAACACTTTGACAAAGAGAAACTGGCCAAAGAAAGATTTCTCAAGATGTATGAACCAACTTGACAATGATAGGAATTTAGGTACAACATGACAGGGTCTGCTCAAAATAAGAAAGAGAATGCTATATTTTTCAGTTTTTGTTGTTTAAATATTAGTTATGTTGCGAGGGGTTTTGAAACAGATCAGTTGTCTCCTGCCTCTGGAGGTTCATCCCCATCTCCCTGTGTGTCGGAGGTCCACAGCGTCAGATTGTCCCTCAACAACTGCATTATTAGGGTTGAATCCTTGTAGCTGTCTTCGTTCAGCGTGTCCAGTTCAGCTATGGCATCGTCGAAAGCCTAAAACAAACAAGAAAATTAGCACCCTAAAAATGTTTCCCAAGTGCTTATCCAGAATGTCTATTGGGTCACAGAAATAAAAATTAAGGACTTTGAACATCTGATCGGTGTTTACCATTCAGAGAAACACACATTTCAAGACTATGTCTAAAATCTATTGTCACCCAACATGTCATTTCTTGTGGAATTGCTGCTACCTCTGCCAGAATTACTCTCTCGAAGTTGGCAAGAGTGTGGAGCAGATGTATGTAAGCTAGGTCAGTAAGAACATTTTAAGTTTTGAATATGAATAATAAACTATTTGTATTCAATTGGACCTCTAATACTAAAATTTCGAAATAATGAATATTAGTTTGCTTCCAAATGCGAGACAGTAGAATACCTTGTGGTGTCGTATACCAACGTTCAATGATGAGGTCAAGTCATTTGTGTAATATAAATACCCTTTTTTGAGGTTTTGATGGGACTTCAGACTTGGCGACTCAATAAATATATAACAGTATCGGATCCAGACAAGATTAGCAAAAATTGTGTTTATGATATTGCTTAACTAAAATACAATATACCTGACTGCCACTAAGAATACAGCAATGAAAAAAAAAAATCATGTTTTTCATGAAATGGATTGCATTGGATTTCACAGTATTTTGCTGCTAGAAACAATTTTCTGGGATCAATATGTAGAGTAGCAGGTTCTGGAAAATAAGGTGAAAAGGAACTGAACACTGCAGTAGAGCGGTGAGCAAATGTGCTGACCACCACTTCTCTGCCTCTTCACTCCCCTCCCTCACCTGACATAACTATAGCCAATCAAAATGTTAGAGATTTTATTGGGTAGTGTGGGGTTTATTGACAGTATTTTTATTGTCAACTGCGTCATTGCCACACATTAGCACAGAGTAATTCTACTCATAACACAGTTCATGGTTTACTAACTGTTCTTTACACAGAGACATGAATTTGTTGGTGTTTTTTAACATTAAAAAGCGGTACTTTCATTCATAGAAGTCGGTGGAATGTTTTAGGGTTTTTTCAAATTCACTACAAAACATTTCTTTAATAATAAAAAAACCACAATAATTTTTACTGCATTATTCATGCTAATATGCTGAAAGATAAAAACTTAAAATATCTATAAATATAACAATATACAGGGTGTCTACCAGATCTAGTAAATGAAATTCCCTGATTTTTCCAGGTTTTCCAGGTCTAAAACTGAACTTTTCCAGGTTTTCTGTAAAACAATTACGACATTCCATAAAACTGAAAAAACTGCATAACAGTACATTGACGGGTTTCAAAGTATTTCAACTCACTTAAATTAATAAAAAAAAAAAAATTCCTTCTTCCAGACGTGGCCAAAGTGACTCAATTGATGGCAAATAAAACATGCTGCTACAAATATTTCACACACTTACTTTTGTAAAAACATAAGTAAAAGGAAGCTCCCATCAATTTCGCAGTGACTCAACTTTTGCATCTATTGCACTTGCTTCAGAACGAGCCAAATCCAACACTCGAGCCTTCTTCAACTGCAATACCTTGATCTCCTCTTCAACTCTTCTTTTTCTGCCTTCTTCTTGTCTGTAGCTTCCTTTTCTTTTTGTTTTGTTTTCAGGGCTTCCTTATGCCTACAACTAGCATTTCTTACATACTGTAACATGGACTTGGTGATATCAACATGCTCTACACCTCCAGAACGTTGAACAAAGTCGTACATCTGTCTTTGTGCGATCAGTATTTCTTCCTGCAAGTTTTCAGTCAGCAAATTAGAACTTACTGAAAATCCTCTTTCCAATGATGCATTTCCATGGGAAACTACCAACATCATCCTCACAAACTTTAGAAGGCCTGTTTTGGCAGCTACTGTATGTGCCTTAAGAATGAGCAACCACAAGTGATCAAGGCGCCAGTTTTCTCGAGAAAAAGACGAGAACAGTGCTTCAGAATCTTGCGAGGAACATACCAACTCATATGATCACTCAATGTTATCAGCTTCTTGTCCTTATAGCCACTTGTTTTGAAGACAACATTATAAACTGTAATTCACACACTGTTTCCTCACACCCAAATTTAAAGCCACAGACGGATATAAGCAGGAAATTCCCTTGGTAAGTTTGTACTTCAGGGGACTTTTGTCTTGAAGTTTTTTTTACCATAACCTTTAGACAAGTCCTAACATCATTTTTCAGTAACAGGACAGACTTTACTGGTAATTTCTCTTTCTTGATGGCATGGCATAACCCAACTTGATATTGTTAGCAGTCAATAGATTTTCCTGGTTATCTACATCCAATCGAGATACATTGTGTTTCTCCCTAAAGCTCTTCAGTACCTCTGGTTTCAAAAACTTTCCTGCCAAATAAAATGTCTACCAGTGAATCATAGAGAAAAGGTGCCATGGGTGCTTCACTTTGGAACATTGTGAGAAACAATTCCAGCTCTGATGCCAAAGAGTAGAAGAATGTCAATTTTACTTTCTTCAAGAGCACTTTTCACTACACTGAAAGACACAGATGAAATAGAAACTTCACTAACAAATTTCTTTAGGTGGGGTAACGTTTTCATGGCACGCTCAGCAACTGCAGTATTCCATCTGATTGCACAAAATTTCTTGGAAAAAAACTCTGATCCAGTTATTCTAATGTAATCTGCCCTCCTTGCAGGTAGGTACACGCATAAACAAATAGTAACTGTGCCTCAAAAAACTAACAACGTCCAATTGTATAGCAGAAATTCCAGTTTTGAAAGCACCATGGACCGTATGAAGCCCACAGCTACCAATTTTGTAGCAAAGATGGCGAATCTTCACCAAAAGTGTCTGTGATATGTATTTTCAAAGCTAACAAAAATGCCCAGTTTACGTTGAGGGCATCCATAGATACTTAAAATTAAATGTACCTGTCGGTATAATCCAAACGTGGGAAGCACATGCTGCAGTAAGTACGTCAGCAGGATAACAGACCAGCTTGAACCAGTTTGTATCACGTGCTAACGCCACTTCCGAATCCGATGGTAAATAAAAGAAAATGGACGTGGGAACTGTTCGTTATTTTCCATTCAAAAATAAAAAAATGGGGCGCGATTCACTTGATGCTACGTCAATGCAAGCAGATCAATAAACAAAAAACGTATTGCCAACTACAACCTACCGAACAAAAATTCCCTGATTTTTCCCTGATTACAATATTCCCTGATTTTTCCAGGGTCAGTAGACACCCTGAATATAACACTATAACCTATAACAAATTTTAAAAAAAATCATTAGAAGGCCTACTCGAATACAACAAAGTTAAAAGCACTTAAATGTCTTAAAATCATTGCATTAAAGACCTTTTTCATGTTACCATAACTGTAGGTAATATAAAAAATCACTGGTGATGTTTCACTGTAAAATTGAATATATAAAAATAACTTGGTACAAAAGAGTCAAGTTAAAAACTTCCACTTTGTACGGATAGTGTTGATTTTCCTCTGTATATCACTGTGTGATCCTTTTCTCAAAGTAAACCTTGCTTAAGGGGCCCACCTCGTCAGGTGTGTGTGTGCGTTCGTGAGGCGGAATGATAAGCGCTACACTCGCTGGTGCTGCTAACGCAGTATCGCCTCTAAGCAAAGGCTCTGAACTGGCGTGCATTCTCATCGTCACATGATAACTGTGAAATCTGAGCGATGACCGAAACATATGGCAGAGAAATGAAGATAAGGGTGTAATGCAAGTACCTTAAGTGCTTTCAAGAATCTGTACTGGTTGTTTTACGCCTAAAAACTTAATGTGAAATCAAAAGTACTTTTCGGCCCTCAGCGGACTCTTAAATGCTTTTTGTAAACAGGCCCCACTCGGATATGTTGAGTAGTTTTGAAATTGCGCTGTTTCTCCTGAAGCTCTGCACATTGTATGTGTGCCCGGGTAGGTGGAGCCCTTAACAAGTCAAGGATTTCTTGTTTCAATTGTGGCATTTATCACCAAGTACATTGTTGTATGAATGAAAAACCTCCCACATCAACATTTGCACAAGGCAACCATACTGTCTTGAGGGCAGCCTTAGCAAAGTCTGAATGATTGGCTAAAAGAGTAATAAGAACTGCAACTATGTCCACTTTCTCATCCTCTACTGTTTTTTACCAGTACAGCAAGTCCTCGGTTTATGTCGGGGTTACGTTCCTGAAAACCGCGACGTGAATAGAAACGACGCAAAATGAGCCATGTTTTATGCCACCGGCCGGCCACGGCCCAAGGTCGGCCGGAAGGGGTAGGAGAAAATGCTGTGTCGTTGCGGGAAGTAGATAACACTTCTACGTGCGAGATACGTGGGTGGCCGAGCGGGCGGGCTGGTAGTATTGCATCACCGCGCGGAGAGCAGGAAGCGTCCCTCATGATGTATGATAAGGCGGTGAACGTGTAGCTTACGCTACATAGCGTAAATTAACTACCGAAGGAAACAAAGAATTATAAAGGAATTATATAAGGTGTTTTGGTTAAAATAAAGATTTACGGTCATTGTAAACGACGTTATTGTGAATCGGTGACAACTTAAATTGAAACATGAGTACTCAAAACATTAGCGACGTTAATCCGAAACGACGTAAATCGGTACGACGTAAATAGAGGACTTACTGTACCTGCAAACCCTTCAGTATTGTATGGTCAAGTTCTGTGAAAAACAGCACATGTTTCAATCGTTTATAGACATCCACAGTTATATTTGTGGATACAATTTCACTAGGATTGAAAACACTAACATCCCTAAAAAATTTAAATGATGGATCACTTGTTTTTAAAGCTAGCAATTTTTTGTGTCCATGAGAAGCAGATGTGGTCAACGTGGCTGTCACTTTCTCTTTAGTGACTACTTTTCTACACATTCCAAGCTTTTCTGTCGTTTTCGGACCCAAATGACCAGATTCAGCAAGTTCCAACACTTGTTCTATCTTGCGCATATCACCATGAAGAGCATGACTGCATGGATAGGAAGCTCCTTCCAGCTTTTTAACAAGATCTACTATATCCTGCCAAGCTTCTTTGACAAACACTGCCTATCTCAATGCACAAGATTTCTTCTTCAGAAGCTGCCAACGAACACCTGCATTACTTGTGCTGACAACTTCTTCGGTTTTCATGAACTCCACAATTGTATGGAGATGGCAGCTATATAGCACACAGAATTGAACCATCATGACCACCGAGTTATGATTGACATTGGAAAGAGAGAAATGTTTTGGCCTGGATACTTCTCATCAAGGAATGCTCTGTAAAGATGCTTTCGCTTCCTAGTATTCAAGAAAGCAGACTTAACCTTCGATGTAGCATTTTGCAGCTGAGGTAAGCGCTTGGCTAGGACATTTATCACAAGATTCAACTTGTGCCCAGCACTGAATAATCAGAACATGGCCTGACAAAATATTTTTCAGAGTTTCAAAACTTTTGACCATATATCTCGCAGAATTGGATACTAGGGCCACAACGACGTCATATTCTACTTCATATCTTTTAATAGATTCTAAAATTACTCTGGAACAACTTTTAGAACCTGCCGTTTCAAGGTTGTGAACATCAGCCACAACTTCAATAGTCAGTAGCTTCGATAATTTAAAATAAAACCACAAAAATGCACTGTCCCCTTGCATCTGTTGTCTCGTCACAGTACACAGATATGCACTTACCCTTCAGTTATTTCTTCATTGAAGTTACTCTCTCTTCTTGTAGGGCAGGCAAATATTTTCCCCGCAAAACCCTCACACACGGAATATCACCACTTCCTTTAATAAATTCACTAAAGAAATGTTGCAAGTGTTCATTTTCAAGCTTTTCAAGTGTATGTTAGCACTAAGGAATGTCTGTGACTTTTTCTCAAATACTCAACTGTGTTTCCATTTTTCAGCACTACTAAAACATGTTGCAATTGACGTCTGGAGCTGAGAACTTTTTATCATGTTTAGCTGATTTTAGATGTTTTTCTACTGAATCTTTTCTCTCCCATGACACTTGACAAATACAGAATTTACACATTACTGTTTTTTGCCAAGGCAATAAAAACAGTCCTTTTTGTACTGAAAAGCCCGATCTGCTGCACAAACATTTTGGTTAGGCATTTAAGGCCAACCACCAAAGTTCGAAATTAAGGTTAATATCACCGACGCATTTTGAATGTTTACTTACAGCAGTTAAATTTAATGTAGGCTTAGTCAACCATTTCACTATCCCATCACATATATTTAATAAAAATACCCCAAAAAACCAGGGGAACAGGAAACAAGATTTCTTTATTTTGTCAATATCAAGTCACTGGCTCTATGTGGCAGGTAATGAACGTTTTCATTGACGAGCACGAGCATAAAAGAATATATAAACACAAACCCTAATAAATCTTGATTTTCAAGGTATCGTAAATTTGTAGAAACAGACGTGTTGCAAATTCAAAACACGTTAATTAATATACAGCTGTGTTAAATAAATATTAAAGCTCTGGTTCGCAACGTAAATGGACGGATATAAAAAAGTCAGAAATTCAGTTGGTTTGCTTCTCTTCTATTGGTACTACTGAACTGAACTTTTTTCTTCAAGATGGCTTCCAGTTTCCACAGTGTTTCATTTTTGTAATTGTTTGTTGACTCACTGTGTGGTACTTACCAGTAAAATTAAGACCACAATAAAGGTTATTAAATTGGAAAGAAAAAAAAAAAAAAAGGATCTGGAACAACAAACTTCAAAATCTGAGTAAATAATTGTAAGTACTTTATCAACAAACAACATTTCACCGAAAAACAATGTTATGAGGCGGTGCATATTGAGGTTCTTGGCAGAAGTAATAAAGAATCGTGGAAAACAAAATTTCGTATCTGTTTTCGCGAAAAGTGATTTCATGTAGTTGTCGGTGAAAGTAATAAATGTGTTTTGGTACCAAATTAACGAGTTGACGCGAAAAATTCATGACTATTTATACCATTACATATTTCTTTAATAAAAATGTTTCCATCTTCAATAATTTGTTTCAGTCGCCTGTCAAATGTGGTAGTTTTTTTTTGGGCCATCCTGTAATACAAGATGCACTCCTCCAAACTCTGCATATTTTGATCAAGAGCAGTACATTTTACACTGAAAATTCTGTAATTTTTAGGACAAATGTCTTTTCTTAAACACAGGACTTTTTACACATGCTCATAACCCAATACATTTGTTTGGCTATTTTCTTAATGGGAAAACGGTTATCAGTTTATCTTCTGAAAATTTTATTGATTATTATACTTAACTTCTAATCATATTACATTATTTTACCTAAACGTTTTACACTCAACTGAATAACCTAACTGTAAAACAATAAAAACCTTACTAAACAGTACTCATTATTAATTACCAAGTGGCACAAAATTCTAAATACATGTTTTAAGGAAAAAAAAAAAAAACTAGAAATATTTTTTAAAATACAAAAACTAATCGCAGTATTTAAAAAACTGATGGATATCCTGTAATGCAGTTCGATTTGCACATTTGAAGTAAAATGAATTAGGGCATGATTTGATGTAGTGCTGCCATAAGATTAAAAATTGCATAAATTTTTTTCATCTAAGTGTATTTTTTATTTCCGTGCATACACATGTCTCTGGCACTTGTGCAAGATTCCAACACTTATACACTAAACAATTTGCTCGAGTTTTCCTTGATTACCCTGTTCAACAAAATATTTTTCAGTTTCAAACAATCTTGCAAGATAACTGCATACAAAAACTTAACAGAACATTTATCAACCACACATATCAAACTGACTAGAAATGGTTTCCTGCACGATAAAGAGAGCGCACTGCTATTTATATCAATTCAATTCAACAAATGTTTGCAAGCCTAAAATTTAAAATGCAATATATTCGCTAAAACTTTGAAACGATACATCGTGACCAGGTGAATAACTTATCACCATACAATCGAGCTTTAAGTCATTAAATAGGTACACATTTTATTTGTTGATCGTTACATTTAACGATAAAAAATTGTTTTCAATAAAAAAATTAGTGATTAATATACAAAATATCTATCTAAGACATAAGGGAACACATTGATATTGAAAATTAGTAATCCATTTTGGTAACTAACATTTTATAGAAATCCCTAAATTTTCAAATTTAAAACACCTTTTTCAATTCCCTGAGTTTTCCCAATTTTCCCTGTCTGCAGGAACCCTGCTTGCATTACATTCAACACAATGCAATAGATAAATGATATGATGAATCAAAAAACTACAGCTTACCCTTTCACTAATAGCTTATTCCTTCTTTCAATACCCATTTACTAGAGTCCAGTTCAATTAGTACAATGTTTTATACTACGTACAAATATTTCCGATGCCCAATCGCTTCCAAACAATTTTTAAATTACGCAGTCATGCATGCTAACCAATTAAAACTAGTCATTTAACAAAAACACAGTTTGTATCAATTTAATAGATAATGAAAACAGTGATTCAAACGTAAGGCGAAACTAACGTAGTGTACACATTACTATCATTGTCGTAATATATATACTAACCGGGTGGGTGGTCTGTTTAGTGTCTGTGGAAAATATAGACTTGCAATTATTAAGCAGGATATGTTTGGTAGTTATTTTCCTTTATTTGGAATCTTTTTAATTATGCTTTTCTTAAATCATTGAAATAAGCATTAATTTTTTTTATAAATATTTGATGGAACTGTTTAATTTTATTTAAAAAAAAGTAATATGGTTAATGCAGAGCTGCCAACCATTACAGATTTTCCGTAATTATTACGGATTTAACACCAAATTACGGAACATCGCTGGTTTATCATGGAAACGAGGCTTTGTGCTGCACGGTAACGGAAAAAAATTCCGTTTCTGGTGTGCGTGTTTTGTGAATGCAGTTAGAATACATCGCGTGGTTGCGCAAATAACGGAACTAGTAAGTGTGCGCATGTACTGTCGAAATAAGTAGATTAATTCTCATGTTTTGAAATAATAATGGGATGGTATTACGTCCGTTGTACGTCACAACTAGTACATATTCTCGGACTTTTCGTTTGTTGGCTACTTACATTACGATAATTTTTGTACTGTACCTTGGCTAACCTGTGTTTTAATTTATTTTTTTGAAAGCCCTTTTTTTCATCTTAGTGTTTTTGTCTTGTCTACAGACGTTAAATTTTTTTATGTTTTTCGATAGTGTTGTGTTTTTCAGTGACAGTTGTAGTAATGAAGCATGTGACAGAACATATTGTATCTGGGGGGAAAAAAAGAACGCAATTCTTCAGAACGTTCGACCTAACTATTCAAAAGAATGGCCATGCTTGTCGTCTAAAAATGTTTTGAAAACCATGAGTTTTGTATAATGTATGCACGTGTGACTTTACGATTGCACATGGTGGAAGGGATGACTGTAAACAGCATATTGAATCAAAGAAACAGTGGAACATTTTATAGCCATGACGAGCAATAAACCTATTTAGTCGTTTTTTCCGCTACATCTGAATAAACGAAAGTAACGAACGCAGAGTTATTGTTTACAAGTTCTTTTGTTTGTCTTTTGTTGTTTGTTTACAAGACAGATCTTAGCCAACCAGGATAAAAGAAACAAATAAAAAGACAATTGTTCAAAAGTTTAACTTTGAATGCTTTGAATTGAAGGTTCAAAATTTCCAGTAAAATTATTGACATTTCTTGCATATTCAGATTGTATTGTTCAAATAGTTTTTTTTTTCTTTCAGATTCATTAATCTGCATTATATTCTTATACATAGGCCTATATATATATATATATATATATATATTTTTTCATATTATTGTCCTTGTTTTATCTTGCGTGTCATAATTCCCCAGGAAAATTTTATTGTGCATGATTTACGTGTACTTTTTTCATATAATTGTCATTACTGATAGGTGTGATTTGAGGTTGGCAGCTCTGGTTAATGTGCCACAACATAAACGCCCACACACGGAAAATAAACTATTATCAGTTTGTAACAATCCAAACACCACTGCCTATAACTATGGCCTTGCACATACATAAAGTATTTGCAAAATTATAGGGTCTTGCATATATTTAATTTAAGACAGTTGTGTGAAAAGACTTATCAGACTACGCATGTAAAAGAAATTTAATATTTAAGTATTAGAAGGCACATTCACACTGTTAACCTTGTTTCTTTATCATAAATGTTGGTGCATTTACTCATGTCTCCAAGCTATAGCAACAGTAATGTGGATGTATTCCTTACAACATTGAGGAAGAGCATAGCTATAAGTGTCTCAAGCTCATCCCTGTAGAACAATTGGCATTAACTTTTTCAAGTCTTTGAACACTAAGCACTAATATTTATCATAAAACTCAACCTGTAATAGTCACACATTTTTCTTTGGATATGAAGTGGGTATGTAATTTATATAAGTTATATAAAGTTACAAGGATTTGAACTAAAAATAATTTCAGAAAATAGGAAACTATTCCTTTATTTAAAGCTCTGGTAAAATGCACCTGGCCTGTGGAAACTTGTTTAGAGTATTATCTACTTAACTTGAAATAATTTTTTTTTACTTAAAATGTTTGAAAACCTTCTCTAGCAGGGCTACCACTAGTTTATAACTTAAACACTGTGAAATCCTCTGGTTCTAAATACAGTAACCATACATAAAATTTAACCAATTTTTGCTACGTCACTGTCTAGAAAAATATTTGACGTTAGTTTGGCAAAGTTATCACTTCAACATATTTGATAAATGATTTCACAAAAAAAATTTATAGAATGTAACTCTGCATCAACCACACTATTTTCTTTTCCTACAAAACTGGATAGCAATGAACTCTTTTCTATGCCCCAGTGATTTCAGATTTCATTTGTGGCATTCAGTACTTAAGGGCGCCCCCCCCCCCCCCCCCTCTCACCCCTCCAACTGACATAGTGCACCTTGCTTGGTAATCGCTGCTCTATGGCTTTATCAATTCTAGTTGGTTTTCCTATTCTCATTTATATTCTGCTCGAACGGAGTTCTTATCTGGTGATACCTTATGTAAATATGTTAGTATTTCATTCTAGTTATATTGCCAAGTCCTAGAAATTATGAGGGCTGTTCGGAAAGTATCTGCAGTTCTAGTGTGGCGCTAGCAGTTGTGTGCGGAGCGCCACCATTGTCACATCTGCATGTTCTTTGATTCAGTAAACATCCAGCTGTGGCAGTATAAACTTCGCCCTTTAGCACATTCACTTGGTATAACCTTAAAACATGAGCGCTGCAATAAAAAAAATCATGCAAAGTGCTGCTGTTGTAAGATTTCTTTCAGCCCAAAATATTTCAGCAGCAGACATTCATCTTCAATTGCGTACTGTATACAGTATGTATGGTACTGCAGTGGGTCAAATTTTTTTAAAAGTGGTAGTTCAAACATTTATGATGAAGAGGAGTTGTAGGAATTCTGTTGCGAGTAATGATCTTGTCAAGAAATTTACGAAAAAGTTTGAATATCAAAGATTCACCATCTCTGAACTTTCTGAACAATTCTAGCTAATTTCTTGAACGGTTTTGTTGAAGGTTGTCACTGATAAATTAGGCTACCAAAAGTTCTGTACTCGGTGGGTACCAAAATTGCTTAGAGGCCCAAAAATCCAAACAAATGGGCTCTGCCTTAGACTTCCCTTCACACTACTATGTGTAATGAGGTTTTTTCAAGAGAATTGTGACTGGTGACAAAACTTGAGTGCTGTACGTGTAAATACCGAAATGTCAGTCCATGGCTTGGGGCCATACCAATTCTCCATGGAAGTCAGTCACAGAGAGAGGTTATTTGTGTCCATGTTTTTTTGTCATGCAGAGGGATGTTTGCTGGTTAAATTTATGGAATGTGGTATGATCACTTCAAATGTCTACTGTAAAACTTTGAAAAAAATTAAGCGACCCATTTGAAACATATTGCGGTATGCTGACATTCTATGTTGTGTTTTTGCATGTCTATGCTCGTTCTCACAGTACTAGGAAAAATCAATAGCTTTTGATTTTATTCAAAAGGGATGTTTTTGATCATCTTTCTTACATCCCTGACTTGGTGCTAAGTGACTTCTATCTCTTCACTCTCATTAAGGGCGCGGTTACACGGGAGTCTGAACTACTTCAGGTGAACATGTTCAGCTGTTGAGTGCGGTTACACACAGTCTGAACATGTTTCGTTCGAGGCCATTTCTCATTTAACTTAAACAGGTTGGCAAAGTAGTTCAGATCGACATATCTTCTACATTAGCCTCTGATTGGCTGGTTAGAATATAAACAGTCTTTTGCAGAAATTCTAGATGGAAAGTGTTTCTGGCACAAGTTCGAGTAATATTTTACCGAATGCAACAAAAAAACCAACAGATATACATATTTTTTAATTTATCCTGACCTTAATTTTCTTAAAACTGAGATAGGTACTCTCGCTCAAAAAATAATAAAAAATAAGTTTAAAAATTTTACTGTGCATGTTTGAATTCCCGATTTGTAAAAAAATATTGAGCAATATGTAAACACATTTCATTTCTGCTGATAATGCTGTATAAACAAGTGAGAAAATCCCGCGTTTTCTGGATGCAATTAAAAAATAGAGATCAACAACACAGTCATTCGTTGACAGTAGACAATCGGTTTTAGAGCTAAACACACTTTTCAGCAACTACCGTGTAACTGCACACTTTCGCGTTTGTAAACGTGTTTACTTAAACATGTTCACCTGAAGTAGTTCAGGGTCCCGTGTAACCGCGCCCTAAGTGGCTTGCATCGCAGCACTTTGTTGACAATGAACTTAAAAATGCAGTGAAAGATTGGTTACGTTCTAAGGGGGCTGAATTTTATGTGGAAGGAATTTGTAAATAAGTCAAACTCTTTAAATTTAAACAATAACTGTTAACAATAGTACAAATTTGTAGTTTTAAGATGTATATAATAAAATGTATTTTCTATGCAAGTTTCGTATTTACAATCAAACTGAGTCAGTCGCTGGTTGACTTGTCCACCCGGGCTTGACCTTCAACTCACGTCACGTATCTTTCCACAAACTTTAAAGCATCCTTTACTGGCAGTGAGTCCAATATTACGGTCTGCATATTTACATTTTAATTTTTCAAAGATTATAAAGTGCTTTTTGAGCATCACCAGTTGGTTCACACTAATTCTGTCAGGCCCGTGATTTTTTTCTCATTGCACCATTTATTTAACAGCCTTTTCCATGTGTATCATCTGTTCATTTCTGTTCCGATATCCAATTCCTGCCAGTACAACCAACAGCATCAGACGTACATAAACGATTGATGGTCCTTATTTTGTATAATTGTGCGCACAGTTGATTTGATTAAAACTAAAGTGCAACCAACATAAGTGTGGCCTTCATGACATTTTGCACACCATAATATTTCTAGTTTTGTCTCAAATACTTGAATGTGATGCATTATGTTCTCACTTGGAAGCTATGATTCCAACTGCAGGTGCTTGCGCACGTACAGTTACTGGCAGATGAATGGGCAGACATTGCTTTATGTTTGTGCATTTGAGTTCCCTGCCACTGGCTAGACTGAAGTTCATCACGGCCCAGTCTGTGGCTGGGCAACAATGGTACAACCTGGCGGCATAAACGCGGCATGGTTGCTACAGAAATAGAATCTTAGAATTCCCTGATTTTCCCTGTTTTCCAGAAATTTAAGAGAAAAATTCCCTGACTTTCTTATGAAGTACATACCATAAATATTAACGTGCATATGATTAAATGTAATATATAAATTTCAACATGAGGTTCAACATGTGTTATTTTGACGGCAGAATTGCGAATGTGTTTTTTTCCTTCGACATGGCTGGTGAGATCTCTTCGGCCCATATTGCTGAGTTGAATACTTTTGTAGCACAAAGTGCAGTACGCAGAATTTATGTTTTTAGCAGAGGGTTTGATATGCTGAAACTGTGACTCCTTGAGCCAATTCTCCTTAAAAGTAGTTTTCTTCGACATCTCAAAGCTAAAAAAAAAGTACATATTTTCAGGTTAGGTTAAAAAATTATTGTTTATGAATTCTTAAAAAAATATTACTACACAAATACAAAAACTATTACAAATTCACACCTAGCAATATAACGGGCCTACTTAGAGAATTACAATAGAAGCATTACAACATGCAATACTATTACATTTTTACAATGTTAACTAACGATTCTGGGGAAAAACATGTTCAGTTATGCATATTTTTTTATACACAATGTAAGTGTCACGCAACAGAACTCACGGATTATAACGGTTGAAAAAAAAAAGTAATTAAAAAAAAAATAGTTAGAAAAAATGCAAAAACATAACCGCACACAAAAGCCATGTGTTTTCGTATCAGCTTGGTAGTTTTCAAAATGAGAATTGGTATTGCTTCTTTTATCAAAATCACTTTATTTTCTTATGATCGCATCAAAAACTAACTTCACCTGAAACAAAGCCTTTAAATTCACGTAATAAGCTTTGTACTCATCTTATTCCACGTGAAAATAGCCTTCAAAGGATAAAAAAAGACGCCATGCCCGTTCTGTAGTTAACTGCATGGAACGGAACAAAACACAAAGTCTCAAGGGCAAATTAAAAAGGATCAAAACACGAACAAATGAAGGCCGGGTTCTCTAGTGAAAAACCAGTGCCTGGATTGGCCAGGTTATGGTGGGTGGTTGTAACAGCCTATTGCAACGGACAATTGTAGACCAAGTAAAAAAAAAAGTTGCAGTTGCCATGTGCCTTAAGCAGCAGCCTTTTAGCGGGGTCGTTCGGTAGCGGTACGAGCGCATCAAAACAAAGCTTTGAATTATAAGCAACTTTGAAAATTCCAGAATTCGTAGAATTTTCCCTGACATTACCCGGAATTCCCTGACCATTTTAATTTCCCTGACATTTCCCAGTTTTCTAGTCCTGTAGCAACCATGACGCGGGCATAAAATCATTTGGTCCTTTACACTCCACAGCCACAACTGAACTTGCCTTAACTAAAAAGTATGAAAGAATGTATGTAAAGTAATGGGTGGATATGAAGTGTTCTTTAGTCCCACTGGAATACTGTATCCAAAATTCACAAGTAAAAACTATATACAACCATCCCTCAAAATTACACCCCAATTATTTCTAGGAAAATAGTGTGATAATCATTAATATTTTCAATAAGAATAATCTAAATAATTTGTTTTCGTAAACAAGACCTTGCCAAAGATCACAGAACATATAACAAGATTGTCAGGTAATGGTAGTTGCAATGGAAAATTTTGCTGTAATTACAGTAAAAATCGTTTGACATTCCCACACAATATAGTCAAATGTTTTGGTCTTGCCATTTTCTACATAAGATGTACATACAGTAGAACCTCATTTATAAGAATTCCCGCGATATACGAATTCCCACGATTAACGTATTCTTTTACATGCACTGTCAATTTCCCTATACTAATAATGCATTCTTTTCCCGCCTTGTGCAAAAGCATTTCCCACTGTTTACGTAGAATTAGTGCTATGTGTCGTGGCAAACCATGGGAAAATTTAGAGAAAACAATAAATTTCAAAATGAATAGCGTGAAGTTTAATTATTAAGCGTTACTGCATGAGTGTATGGTCACCACAGCTTCGTTCGCCATTGTAAACAACTTTTTTTTGTGCCACGTGCTATTGTATACCATACGGCCATGAACCAAACGTATGGTGACAAACATGAAAATTAATAAGTACTTTTCTTAGCGTTCCCCTTTAATCTTAAATGTATTATGCATGAAAATAAAGGTGAAAACTCACATTTTAAATACACAAAAGAGCGAATTACTGTTCCATTATTAAAATACGATTTAAGCAAAGTATGAGTTTCCTATAAATATGGCGTCTTCATGCATATTTGGCGATGTTCATTTTAACACTTTAGAAACATTCTGAAAAGTCAAATGGCTGCAATGAATATCCAAACAATGCAATGGCAATTTAACTTCTATTCCTCAAGTAAACAATTATATTGATGGTGGTAGCTATCGTTTTATAGTCTTATTTCTCAAAAAATCTGAAATTAATAAAACTTTAACACATAATTAAATACAAAGTTCAGAAATCAATTGTGTTACAAAATTTAAGCACCAAGTGGCTATATCAAGATGCTTCAACATTCTCATCTCTTACACAAGAACAGCAAATTTCATGTTTAACTTTCGGCAATAATGAAGAACGGCGATATTGGATATATTTATAACTTTAAAACCCTTTCCTGCCTGGTGGTACTTGTGAGTCCCACAATGTTTGAAGCCCCATAGAAATAGTGTGTGCATGTTTGAAACCACATGCTGACTGCCGGGACCTCTGGGTCCCTGTATAGCTCCGCTCTGCCAGTTGTTGAAGAAGTTCGATTGAAAGCCAAGAGGTTGCAGCACTAAAACGGCAGCACTGCACCAGTCTGGAACGCCCTTTTTTTTGTTTGTTGAGCTGGACATATGATAAATGCCTGTCAGGACTTAAAAGTCCCATCATTAAAAAAAATATTAAATATAAATAAAAAAATTTGAAAAAAATTATGGCCTCCTTTTATGCCTACTTAAAAATAAAAAAGAAATAAAAATTACAAAATTCAATTTTTTTACATTTCTAGGCAGGAAAGGGTTAATTATGTGAGATAGTGAAGTTATAGTTAATATATAAAAACGTAACCGTCTCTGACATATTATTTAGTGTGGTATATATTTTCTTATTGTTTCCCATATAGTGAGATGATAAAAAAAATTTGAACATTTCCCTCATTTTGCATTTTCCCGGTTTTAACATATTTTTTTCCTGGTCCCTTGAAATATGTAAAAATGAGGTTCTACTGTAATTTTTTTATATGTAAGATGTTGCCCAAAAACTTAATTTCCCCTTTGAAACAATATTTTTATTTAAGTTGAAATCCATTGTTCATTCTATAGTAAATACTATTTAATTAACAGAAATAAGAAGTTATTAACATAAATAAGAAGTTTCCAATGTATGAATCTTCTATTAAACACTTTTTCAAAGTTATAATCTTATCTGTTCCATTGCCACTGTGAAGCATTTGTGAAAATGAAACTATAGCTAAGCGCTACTTCATTTTGTGATAGAATTGCCAGAAAGTACTAAAACAGTAGTTTCTAGCCAATGCAGTGTGCCGCTAGAGTGTTAGCTTGCAGTCATAATTTAATTTTTTGAGTATGGAAATTTTAATTGTTTTTGGTAATGTTTGTTCGATCGTCTTAGTTTAAATTTTTATGCAGTTATAGATATTATGTGGGGACTACCCACTTTAATTTTCATCTGGTAGCACACAGCCTGTGAGCTCTTCTCAACTATGTCTGGTCACGGTGCCTCACCCGGTCCCTCGCGCTAACCCCACCTTTATGCTTTACACAGTTTCAACGGGCCTGGCTGTGTACTTCACTTCCAGCACGCACAGTATGGTATTTCAATACAGCTCTACACAGTCCTGATGCCTACACATTTGTCACTGGTTGCAACTTTCTTCTTGTACCCCCTGCACCTTAGTTCCTCTAGCAGGCTTAACAAAAATCCCATGACTGAGCATACTCTTAACATGCTGCAGCACATATTTCTGGCAATCTTTGCACAATCCACCACGCATTCCTTGGATGCTCCAAATCCTCGTGTGCGCTTGCAGTACAAACAGACTATTCACATACTACTATTGCCACCTTTGCCGCACCTTAAAACACCCTGCACGACATCGCTCACTTACAATGGAGAATATCCCTAATTTTTCTCTTTCTTTTGCATTGTTCTCTCTTTATAGATGTGGGGTCAAAGTTCACCCTAAGTCTGCATTCATCCTTTGGGATGAATTGGCCACCCAACCCATCAGAACTGTATGTTTCAATCAGTCACGAATTTCACCTCTGCGACGATGCTAAGGTCTCTGGACTATCAACACCTTCCCATTCAGGCAGCTGGCAGTACACAAGTACTCTACGAAATATACTTGGCTATCTACATAAATTTAATTTTTTTTAAAGGTTACAAAGTCAAAATTGAGAACTCAGAATTATACAATTTTACTACTAAATTGACCCTCCTGTATTCCACCAAATAATATGAAGAAAAATAGATATAATATTTTTCTTTGTTTTATTAGTGCAAGCATTTTGGTCAGTGGTCCAGGTAAATTTTAGCACTAGTGCACCAGAGAATAATTAAATACATTGCTGCCAGAAAGTAACATTCAAGCATTCATTACACTAAGTACCTACGTTTTACAATGTTTGGCAATACATGTATACAATTTAACTTAGGAGAGCATTTGAAATTTTGTTTTAAGAATTGTTCAAGTATTATCCTCTATTGAATGCTTTCAGTGCCTAAGGTTATGCAAGGTCAAATAGCTCTACTAGCTAATTTTTTTAAATTCCATATTTTCCAAATGTAAATAAATGTACGTGATAATGCACTAGAATACATAAAATTTTAATACATGCAATAGAATTCTTCCCAAATGTTAATTATGAAAAATTATTATTATTTACAATAGAAATTTAGTTACAGAATTCTTTTTTCTAAGAAACAATAGAGATCTTAATTTAGGAAATTTTAAGGGCATGAATATGGCAGCCTCATTCCAAAATGATTCCTTTTCTTAAAGAAAAGGATGCCTTCAATAAGGAAGATTAGTCAAAGATTGGTTCTTGCAGGGTAGTTAAGGTTTCCTTTTTTGATTTAAGGAAGCCTAAAAGAAAAAGGGCAACCTATGCATATAGCTCTACTCCCCATGTATCCAACGTAGCCATACGAAGAATGAGACCTCACAGTTTCAAGAAATATTTTTTTTGTCTTATATTTGACAGTTTTCATTGCTGAAAATGCAGCTTTATAAATGTATATACAAGTTTTCCAAATTATACACATTCCTTACCTAAATTAATTGCAACAAATGTGTAACCTGCAAAAATCATGAAATCTGTAGTTCTTACAAAACTGAAAATTTGTTTGATTTTGTCAGGGACTAAAAATACACAGTTTAGAACAATAACTTCCAAGTTATTAGACTATTTGACTGCTACTAACATATTCTTCTAGTAAGGCCTAAAAACCCTGATGCATCACGTCACATTAACAAAGAACCCATTTTTTCCCCTTTAAGCTGGGAAAAACTTAAGTGTTAATTGTTAACCATATGTTCCTCTCTAAAAATATACAGACTGAAATTCTTTCTCAACTTATCTTTCAGAAAATGACAACATTTTTTAAGTCGCACTACTTGTTGAACCTAATCATTAGTACCTTTTAACCGGCCACCCTGAGATTGAGATGAATCAAGGACCTAACCAAATGTGTGTAGCCACATTAAAATGTGGGAGATTAAGAAGTATTAGGCCTTCCGCCACTGGAACGCATTTCCGATGCTAACACATCTGTCGGTCGTTCATAGAAACATTGGGAAAGATTGACGAAAAAGTTCAACAGTTTCTCATAGGATAGCGCTTCAGTCGCACCTCCTTTGCCACATCATTTTCTGCTGCCTCCCTCTAACTGCCCCTTCCACCCCCCACCCATCAAGACACCATGATCTGCCCCCTCGTCTATATATTATATCTTCCATGGCTCGGTTGTCAACCTCTCCAGTGTTGCCGAACTGCAGACGGGGCGAGAAAGTTTGGCGTGCAGTCTACGGCATGTTTCGTCTTCTGTCAAAATGCCAAAGTGGCGGAAAAGTCAAACAAAAGGGCGAAAACGTACAAAACAATCTTTTATTTGCCAAGAAACTGAAAAACGGCGCCAAAGGTACGAAGCCATTGGCAAATTTTGTACAGACATCAGCAGTGGAAAAAACCAGGTGAGTTAGAGCAAAACGTATTGTTAAAAACAGTTTGAATAATGGGTAGATCTCAGGAACATTTTTTTTAGGGCAAATGGAAAAGACACATTTATGTTGAACAATGACATATCTCAAAATTAATTTATTCACTATCTAATATGAAGGTTTTTATATGCAAAATATTTAGATTGCTTACTAGGCAAATGGAAAAGACACACATTTATGTTGAACAATGACATATATAAAAATTAATTTATTCACTATCTAATATGTAGGGTTAAGTTTTTCCCCCGCAAAATAATTTGAATGCTCATTCCCCCACACAAAGGTATGTCCACACCAATGGTTTCTTCCTTGTAATTGGTGGTGTTACGCCTCTCTTTAGTGCGCTAATTACTATTAAGTAATTTCTTAGAGAAACTTTTAAGATACAAAAATTTGGAAACGTGCTGGAAAGATAAATTTATAATAAAAAGATAAGTCAGTAATACTACAGAGGGGCACTAAGGAGGGTGAACAAGAATTTATTACCGCCCGTGGGCTTACAGATGGCGGAGAGGATCGTAAGGCTTATAAATGAGATATAATTACACAAAATTGCTTCTTGCATTGGCTAGCACTTGAAATTATAAATTTACCGTTCAGAAATATAAAATAAACAATAAAAAAAAATAGAAACATCTATAAACTGGCACCAGTGTTAGGTAGACTTGATATATATTTGGCGGTCAAGCATAGTGAGTCGTAGACGAGAAGAGAGAGATAGTAAAATGACTAAGACGTTTCATTGGGTGTTGTGAAACCGCTGGGCCAAAATTTTGATGTAGGATGTTCTAGAATGAACTGGGTTCCAGGGGTGCTCTCGAACCCACACTGCAACAAAGGCCATTCGGTACAAATTACCTCTGATGCAGGGGTTAGGTAGGGTGGCGGAATTCGCCACCGAGATGGGTGGAAATGGGGTAAAACATAAAAAAACTCACCACTGCGGGGAGAACTCAGCTGCCTGGCTGCCACCTCGTAGAACGATGCGGTAGCATACGGTTGGCTTTGGAAACCATGATGGTTACGAAGAAAGTTGGAAGAAAAAGAAAAAAATTAACTGGTGACTACTTAGGGCAGACTAAAGGCTAAAAATAGTAAATCTGCACTTGAGGCCTCAACTGTAGAAGACTACATTCCAATTGATTGATTGGCGATCTAATTCTCGCGTAAGTCAGGAGAGTCGCTGACCGGAGACATTCGCAGTTGGCTACCCTAAGAAAAGTGACCTTGGGGCGCTAAATTAAAAAAGGCCAAGCCTCCCTTGAAAAAGGATGGGGGGAGGGGGGGGGGGGGGAGAGGATTTGGTATTCATCGGCGCTCGTCGTCATAGACTCTCGAAGTTGGCATCCTTGGCCAGCGCGCTGTGGACGGAGAAGTGGGGAACTCAACTCGCCCGGCGAGCGGTCAGGTCAGGTCGATTTAGCTTGAACATTGTTCTTATGGGCGCGACAGTGCTGCCCTTAGGTGGACAGCCAGAATGGTAGTGAGGGGTTAGTGTCTCTCGCTTCAGTTGGATGGATCACGGATACGTCTTTTAGCAGTCCGGTGCATCTTAATTCCTCTTGTCGCCGGCAGGGTGTGCAGACGAGTGTGTGAGAGCGGCTGTGGGTTATGACCTCCATGGACCAAAGAGGGGGGGGGGGGGGGGGGGGGAGGTTATGACCGGTGACTGACCCGGCCTGGGTTCTGGACGAGGGGACTGGCGAGTGCGGGGGAAATTCTGCAAGGTTCGTGAGAACCGAGGCGACGAAACACCACGACGTGTCTGCCGCACCGAGAATTTGACCCGACTGGTTGTCCAAGCTTGCTGATTGTGAGACTTTGGGGAAGTCACCAGGGGCTGAATGTCTGCTTGCCCCCGCCAATTTGGTCACGAAATGGCTTCGTGTAACGAGACTTAGTACATGACAGCAAGCGGGGGTTATGGGACCGGGGCGCTTCAAGTCGCAACGTAGCATTGGCGAAACTGTGAACCGGATATGGTGTGTGTGTGTGTGTGTGTGTGTGTGTGTGTGTGTGAAAGGGAGGGGGGAGGGGGAGAAAAAAACAGGCTGAAAAAGAATTGACCTGGCCGTACACTGCGCTGAATAAAATAGCAGGGAGCAAAGAATTTAAGTAAAAATAATTAAAAAAACTCAATTATTTTAAAAAAAATGGGTGCCTATAATGCACATGATTGGCACAATGGCCATCTGCAAAGAAACCATTTCTCTATTTAACCAGGTTATTGGGACACATTTGCTTCATAAATAGCACACATGACCTGAACGAAACTGAATACGTCACGAAACGTAGACGATGCTACAGTGTTAACTCCCAGCTAATCTTGAAATTTTTTAGCAGAAAATATATGCCCTTATTAATACGAAGAGGCGAAGAAAAAGTTATTAAATCTAGACTATTTAAATATAAATAATGTTGCTATTCTTATACTAAAAAGGAATTTTAATAACTATAACTGCAGCAATTCGCAACGAACGTTGGATACCTTATCTTTAACATGGGTTATTTACTTAAATAATTAAATATTTCAGTTCATAGTATGACATTGCAGTTCAATTTGTATTAAAAAAAAGATTTCCCCAATAAGTGTAGTTTTATTTTTTCTTAAATGTATTAAGTTTTTATGTGCACAAAGGATTTATTTTGGTACCAATATTTTCCTGAGAACGTTACTAGAAGACACCTTCATATTTTACGGTAATTGTGTTATGTTGTACTAGAAATAATGTGCTGTTAAGTAAACACAGATTTTTCTTTCAGATCAAACGTTTATTTCTTGCTAAAAATACACGAAAAGTGAAAATAAAAAAAGAATTACAGTACTCAACTCCTTAACTTTACAGCCACGTGCGATTAAAAATCTTCCCACTAATTACTTGCGCATATATATATATATACACACACACACACACACGAGATAATGATAAAATGTAGTTATTAAGTTTAAAGAAACTTGATCAATCATAATAAATAACAATCTTCCAGTATTCTAGGCATAAATGAAATAAATTAAGAAACTGTACATGAAGCTAGAGAATTATCCAGTACCCTACAGCTTCCAGTGGAAGATGACTTGGACACAGTGACTCTTGACAGGTGTACAGAGAACGTACTCTAATAGCGAGCCTTTTACTTGTACACAGCGTCAAGGACAAGTTCCGTTAGAGGATTCTCTGGAATCAAGGTAACCTTTGCTTGCACGCTATTCTTTAATTTAGAAGGTTTTAAGTACAAAATAAAATTTTTATTCTAAAAAATATATTTTTTAAGGTAATTTACGTACTCATTTATTCATTTTTTTTTAAAGTAACAAAGAGTTACCTCCACTGATTATTGAAAAAGAAAATAAAGGCGAAACATTTTAAATTGAAGGCCGTCGTTTCGTAGATCTTATGCATTTCATGAAAGAGTACGAGAGAATTGAAAGTCTGTGTGTACAGGCGGAAAGTATGCTTGGGAAGGCGAACATCGGATTGGCTTAGTAACTAAGTTATGCTTTAAGTGCGACCAAACCAAAATAATTAACACTGTCTCTGAAAAAAGTGAAAATACCTTTAACACAGCATTTGCATGGGGTGCTATAGCAACTGGAATAGGACAGTCATGCAGAGGAGTTTTTTTCTGTCATTGATGTTCCAGTTTTAGGTGCTAAACATTTCATGAAGCACGAGCAAAAGGTAGAAAAGGTATGTATGTTTTTTCTTTGTACTCAGTTTATTTGCTCTACTTTCATCTGTTCTTTTTTCCACCATTATACACACTAAATTTTTACTTAAAATTTTTAAGCATTATTTTGGCCATTACACAGTGGTCTAGTGGTCACAACATTCGCCTCCCACGAAGACGACCAAGGTTTGATTCACGGCGGGGTTAAACACAGATTTTCACAAATGGGAAACGTGACGGACGTTGCCATGGCCTGTGGGTTTCTTGAGGTACTGTTTCCCTCATCATACCCCATCTCATCTCACCTCCTTAATTCTTCAGGCTCGGCAGAACGACAGGTCTGTCCCTCAGGTAGGGCGGCCGTCTCCTGTGAGCGTCAGTCCCAATCCATCCATGTAGATCCTGCCTCAGGCCGGAAACTACATGTGGATTTTCACTCAAGCCATCAATTAAATTACAAACCCTTATATTTAGAATTAAAAATATTTATTGTTCGGAGTTTCTGCTTTAAGAAACTATGATCGACGTATGTATGTAAAATTTCAAACTGTTGATTGGACTATGTAACAAATTTAATTTAAACTGATACATTACATGTTGTGTTACTCGATAATCATTTTACATGTAATGTCATTTTACATGGTGTCATATTAATTCCTTATACAATATAAACATGAGCTGTAAAAAACATTACTAAACGTTGAGGAATCTAACAAGATATCAATATTTGCATTAAATTCGTCTACGGATGGAAATTAAAAAAAAGTTCTGATAATATGGAATAATATTATTAATCCAACATCTAATAAAGTTTCAGACATCGTGACAATAATGTAAAATAATATTTAATTACTGTTCGCTCCGTTACTGGTTACGTTCAGGAACATACCTTATTATTATAGACTTGTACCTAAAGGACATGCTACCGACAACTCTCATGTTAGTAGCTTGAGCTATGCTTGTATCAATCTACTAGCGAAAATGTCCCACAAGTCACACCTGATTGTCTTCAACACACCGTATCAGGACTGCGATCATAGACATAAAATAATTGACTAATAGTTTTAAGACTTGTTAGTCCCTAAATTTAATTGCTTAACAAAAAATGACAGTCTGAAACAAATTGAAAAATATAAATGAATGTGCACATATGCTTCTTTTTTGCTCATGCGTTTCTTCCTGAACCGCGTGACTAAAGAAAATCAATTTGTGTTGTCAGGTTTGGAAAGAAAAACTAACAATGAACATGGCTGAGGTGATAGATGAAGAGAAACGATTGGCAATTGAATGTGGTGACATTGATGAAGGTTACCCTTTCATAACTGTAGTCGTCGATGGTGGATGGCCAAAATGATCGTATGGCCATGGATTCTCTTCCAATAGTGGGAGAGTAAGCTTAGTAGATTAAGATTGTGTTTGAACCCGCTCGCTGATTAGTTCACACGTACATTATGATTAATGAAAGGTTTTTGGTAATTATATTTATGGCTTCCAGGGCTAATGCAGTACGTTAGATATTAACAATTATTTAAATTAATGACAATTTTCTGTGAAATAATCATGCAGTACTTATTAGAAATTAAATTTTTGCAGCCACTACAAAAAAATTGTTTCCAATTTTAATTGAAATCTCCCATGGCTATTTCAAAACAAAATTTATACTTAATGGACTATTAAGTAAAAATTCCATGGATTGGAATAACTTAAATCTAGTAAAATCAAAGTTCTTAACAGTTATACATATTCAGTGAAAATAAAGTTTAGTAAATTTTTGTCTGTGACACGAGACCAGGAAAAAATCAAATTGTACAAATGGATTTAATTTTTTTTGCCAATTTTCATGAATTTAGACTGCAGTGGTCCACGTTACCAAGTTTCGTAAATTATATGACGAAGAGTAAAATTTTAATCATATCAACCATTAAAAATATACCTGTAAGTAAATTTTCCCTCACATGGAATCACAGTTGAAATATATTTATTTTTTTATTTTTTTCTATATATATATAAAACAAATTTAACCTAGACAATAGTCTGAAAAGCTAAGTAAATGTACATTATAAATTTGGTGATTTTCACTCTAGCTGCACATTACATATTTTACAGTTCCTTTCTTTATTTATAGTAAAATCTATTATTTAACAGTAACGTTTTTCTCCTTACGAATATTTTCATAATTGATTAAATTTTTGAAAATATAAGATGTATTTCCTAGAACGCCATACAACAGGTACTGATTTTTTCGTTATATGTCCTCAAATATAGAAAATTTCGTAGCAGCTTAGTTTAAGTTATTCTCAAGTGTTTGCTCTCTCTCCTTTCTAACATGCAAAAGACTAAGCTCATACATCTATAGATCTAAGAGTATATTTTCAAGTCAACATGTTTGTGTCGTTAAAAGAAATATATATATATAAAAAAGAAAAAATAGGCATTAAAATATTGCATGAAACATAAATACGTACATGATACAAAAAAAATTTACATGATAGTTTTGGGAAAAATTTAATTTTACAAAGGATAATTTTGAAGTACATTTGTTCATCCAGGCATCACAGTGACAGATGACATATATAAAAAAACTTGTGGTTTCGATGTTTGTGGAGAGTATTTAAACTTATTATTTTTATTTAAAAGAACAAAGTTCAGAACCACAATATTATGTTTATTTACAGGCATGTATAATTAGCAATGGGACAGAACAGGTGGAGAAACATGAATGCAATATTTAATTATTCCGTTCCAGCTACATAAATTTAACAGTGTGTAATTATAGAAGAGCTTAACCATTTATTTAAATCTCAGCGTATATGCGAAGTTTCTTGTTGGTGATGGCGATTCAAAAGTTTACGCTCGTGTCCGAGAAAGGGCTCCATTCGGATAGAAAGTCACTAAGCTAGAATGTGCTTATGTTGTGAGGCGCTACACATTGAAACTACACCAGCTTTCTACTAATGTGAATTACGATGTACAAGTAAGAAAACTGTTGAAGCAGCATATTCCTCGGCTGTCTGCAACTGCTCGTGTTGCTGTAAGAGAAAATTGTGGAAATCTACAACTTAGATGTGATCTTGAAAATGGGCCAAGACACGTGTTTGGAGACCATTGTAACTGCAGGGAATCATACTGCAAACGAAAAGACACTGAAAGTACAGTGTTTTACCATTGTTAGTGAATTCAAAGCTGCTAGATCAAATTTATCAGGGTCTCAACATAGTGATGCGAAAGTCTGGAAGATTGTTGAAAAATACTACAACAAATGCTGCAGAAAATATTATGTCAATAGTATGCAAGTTTGTTAGTGGTAAACACATTAACTTCTTAAGAAGTCGTTTGTACCAGCGCTGTTGTTATGGAGCATGTTTTCCATCAATCGGGACCCCTGGTAGACCGTAGGGCCTATCATGATGCCCTTGTTCATAATTGTTACATTCATAAATTCAGATGTCATTTTCTTGACAATACTGCCATAGAATTCCTCAATTCAATTCCCGCTTACACTACTCCGGGTACTCTTCATACTCGATATTATTTATAGACTTATAACAAACTACAATAATCTATATTATTTTTCCTTCAATTGTTCTCTTAACATTTAATAATATGATTTTACCTATATGTTTTATGTGTTATGGTTCTTTAACCTTTGTTAGTGTTTTGTCTGTTTTGTTATTATCACTGCTAGTGTGTGGTACTCTTGCTCTCGTTTGCTGGTGGGAGTCCATACACTGGTAGTGATAACTGTGTTCCTGTTATTACATATAGTGCCCACCACTAAAGTCTACGACTGTTGGTGGGCATGTGACAAATTCCAAATAAAATTAAAAAAAAAATGAAACCAAAATCTCTGAAGCAGCAATAAAAGGAAAAATTTGCATTCAAGTCTAAAATGGGTCGCAAAAAAAAAAAAAAAAAAACATAAGTAATGGTACCAGATACAGGGGCAACTTTTGATGAGTCGGAAGGAATATTGCGATCTCATTTTATTTAGTGATAATGGGATTGAAGTGTTGCAAGAAGAGCCAGATGAATAGTTTTGGGAAGAAAAACTACTGCCAAAACTACAGATATTTCATGTGCTGTTTGTTACCTGAAATCACAGACAGTCGCATTCTGAGAGGCATGAAAGTTCGGGAACCAAATTTTATAGTAGCAGCCAAGAACAAAGCAAAGTAATAACCAGCGGACTGATTATTTATACAACATAAAGATTATATTCTATGTAATATGTAAAAAAATATGTAATGGGATCATAAAAATGTTGTAACATGTGTTTGTATGTATTACCCTGTTAAGAAAATTTAAGGACTATTGAATTTTGTCTTTACTGATCCACAAGTTCTGTTTGTATACATAACAATTAATGTTAATGAACAAATGATGTTACTGTATTTTTGTTTGGATATTAAGAGATTACAAAAGCGATTCAATTGTGCCACTTTAATACACATTCTGTTAGTTTATGTAATAATAATAATAAAACTTTTGTATGTATTGAAGTGTTTAGAAATTACAATTATGCTGCTAATTTAACAATGTCTTATGCAAATAAGTGTGTACTTATTTCACGTTTAATCCGTAAATTTTTTCTTGTAATAATTATTCTGTTATTTACGTTAAATTGCAAATATATAATTTTCCGTTAGGAAAATAATTTAACGCTAGGTTGTCGTTTCATTGTTTTTCTAGTGCTTTGCTGCAACATTGTAAAACCAATATCTTGGACTGGTTTCCATGCTATATTCCCCCCCGCCCCTCCCAAGCCAATTTATAATATTTCACTATAAATTAGCGACAGTGATTTGGTGGCGTGTAACGTCATGCACTAGTTATAAACTTTCTTACATCTTAGTCCTATTATGTTAGTACTACATATTTCATATTCATTCAAATGTTAAGTTATGGTTATTTATTTTGATATGGGGCCGTGGCCTCCGATCTTTAACAAAGCAGGGGTTTTAGTTGAATGCTCGGAATTTAAGGGCGCCACCGTGCAACGGGCACGGACCTAAGAGAGACTCTTTGCCAGGGTCGTGACGTCGCCCATGTGAGACTTAATTATAATTTCCCCCTGAAGCCAGCCTAATATTAATATCTGCCCGCTCTCAGCGTCGGGCACGCTATTTCCCTACGCCGTGGGCTCGTAGGCGTCCCACACGCCGTCACACTCGAGATGGTCACACAGGTTTAGAAATTGAATATAGATTTAAATTTACACGCCCTTATTTATTTAGCCAACTTTGATTACACACGCACACAATTTAAACTGTAACAAACGCCCACGGCACCAATCGGTTTAGGTGAAGTGACCAACCACGTGGTCACACATCGACTTACGAATAATACTTAGGAAAAAAGACCAGTAATGGTCACAATGTAATTATTAATGCAGTCCCCAGACCGAGAGGAGCTCCGAGGACTAAACGAAAAAAGATTTAAATAGAATTAACGACGAACAGAATTACTATGCAGAGATAAACAAGCGGCGAGGTCCCCAGAGTGCTGAAGCGTCTACTCTCGGTCGTTGATGGCGGAAGACTGGAGCGAGCTCTCAGCTACAAAGATCCACAATGGCGTCCTCCTGCCGAAACAATTGCCGTTAATGGTATTTGCGATTCCGTGCCACGGGGAACTAAAGTAACACAAAAAAGATTCTTAAAAAATTACGCGACATTTACTGAATATTAAAAAAGGATAATAAAAATTACAATTATTAAGGGATAAATTCAAATAGTGTCTGGCTTCGACTTCCTTCGTGAATGTCCAGAAACGTCCTTATAATTAAATACACAATTCTAAATAAAAGTACATAAAAACCCTCCCGGCCGATCTGCCGTCACGTCACACTCGGGAAACAAAAACAATTTACAATGATGCATTTAATTATATTTAGGGGTGGGGCACACTGGCTCTACAGCGCCCTCTTGCCGGGCAACCAACACACACACACACACTCGTTAGCGGGAGGTTTGAATGGAGGGTGGTGGTGTTTGGGCGGTGGCATATCGGACTCAAAGGGGCCGCAGGCCCAGACAATGTCAATTTGTATAAACATAATTGTTACATCCGTTTGCAAACTTTTCTTGTAATGAACATCATGGTAACGAATGCAATGCCTAACAATAAACTTTACTTGATGTTAGTTTGGTAGATTTTTTGGTGCAACCTAGTTTTTGGGATATCATACATCTTACTTCTTAATAAGTCTACTGCAAACTCTTTTCATTACCCGCTGGGAATTACGTTTCACTCAAGATTAGTAAAAAATATTGTATACACACAAACTGTGCCTAGTATAGCTCGGAACTGCCGCTTGCCATTCAGCTGTCTAGCCCTCGCAGCGTGTGGCTGAGCATTCCTGCCACAAGTACATCAGGCAACGCTGCCCTGTACACCCCCTTCCCCCAATCCCAATCAGCAGACGAGAAGATCACGTGACAACACCGACAACTCAGCACCATTCAAACCACCATGGTAAAGGGCACAGGCAAAGAATGTGTGGGCAAGTCAGAGTAGTTTGCCTTTTAGCAACGAGAGCGCTGCACTGTACGGCCTGTAAATCTTTAACGTGTTTGCAAAATGCAAACATTTATCTTAGCTTATTCAGAAAGTAATCTATGCATTAAAACTTCAAAGTTTTTGAAGATGTACATAATTAAGATGCTGCGTGTTTAAGTTTTTTTACAATTTTTATACGTAAATCATTTTAATTGAGTGTTGAAAGTTGTTAAAGCTCAACTGGAAAAAAAAAAAATATGTATTTGCATTGGAATTTAAAACTTAATATTTTGCAATTTTAAAGCACTACTTAAAATAAAAATCTCATAGCATTTCATATACTTTGTTATTAATTAAAAACAAGGTTTTTGAAAAAAATATTGTACTTGTGACATCATGGAGTTTCTGCAAATCATGATTCTATTTAAATTAAAATTTTTAAAAAATACAATAATTATAATTTAAAATTTCTCTTTGTTACGGGAACTCAAATTTTTAATGAGAGAAACAATTTTATGTAACAAGAGCTTAATCTGAGCACATTTAATTTAGGGCTCAATATCCCTTAACCCTCTGACTGGGTATCCCGCGATTTTCGCGTGCAGCAATTACTGGTATAATTTACGCATCCCGCGATTTCCGCGGGCACGAACAAATTTGTGCTGTATTATATTGCTATCCCGCGATTTTCCCGTCCAAGCTATCTATGCTGCTTCCGTGACTTAGTTGAATATTTTCCCGCTAGATGTCTCACAGATCTTCGCCTATAGTTGTTCATTTCCTCGCTAGATGGGATTGTGTATTCAGGTTTTATAGACGACTCGGGAAGAAATCAACGCGCCAATTTTTTTGTCTATTATTTTATGTGTACAAGTGCTTTATTTTCAAGTGAACCGTGAATAATTTTTAATGATCTTTAATGATTTTCATTGTTTTGAATCCTTTTTGTGTTATGAAATACTAACAAAATTCACAAATTTTCGTTTTGAGGTAAGTTTTATGGTTTTTAGTTATTTACAAGTGCTGTAATAATGGTTCAGTAAAATGTGTATGTTTGGTCATCAATATAAATTTTACATGAATAATATGTATGTGTTTATATACAAAACTACTTATAAAATTTTCATCTTTTCTTTTTGAACTGTAAAATTCTCAGTTTTGATTGCAAAATTGAGTATGTGTTTTCATATACTACATTAGGATTTTTGTAATTTTGCTTCGAAGCTTGTACTTGCAAATTACAAACTTAGGGCACTATTACCATAGTAAAAAAAAGATTCGCTCCTATTGGAAATTACAAATAGCAAATTCCTAATTCAATTGGAACACGACCAGTGTATTTGAAGTATGAATTTTCATATAAATCTTCTAATAATATTTATTGATGCGTCTGGTGCTACATTAATCTGTGGCCTATTCAAATTAGCACTTTTTCACGTGACTCATATTTGTTTTAAATCTCAATGACGTAATTTCGTATATTGCTTCGAAAAATACAAATTACAAATTCTGGGCATAAACAAATGACAAACAAATGGTTCAGATTGTGTGTTTTTTATTTATACTCTTTCCATATAGTATGAAATTTTTGGCATGTGCTGAAACAAACATAATAAATACTTTTACATAGGAAAATTCTTACGAAACATCATTGTTTTATTATTTTTTGTCCATTACTTCACGATATTCACCTTCAATATTGTAAATGTTTGTTGCAGAAATTGTGCAAAATGTGCTTCTTTATCTGAAATAGACTATTATATAACAATAATCAGCTATCAAAGGCAAGATGTTCTTTGCAGCACATATCAAAAAAACTTTTCCCCTATGTGAATCAAATTACATGTTTATGTTTTTCTTTAGTAAATTTTATTTTCTATAGTATTATGTCTGGATTTATTTCCAGAAATCATGCTGTGAGATGGCTTCGAGTAGCAGAAAAAATTTGGACAGAAATGAAACTGATGGTGAATCTGACGGTAGTGATTATGTGCCTTCCTCTTATGAAAATGATTCAGATGCGGATTCTGTCGACTTGGGTAGTGGTAGTGATAGTAGTGATGATTCATCTAACATTTCAGTTTCAAGTGTAGATTTGCTACTTCAAGAGAGTAGTGTGTGGTGTGATGTGGACATGCAGAACATCCCTCCAGCACCACCAAGATTTCCTTTTACAGGAAATCCAGGTGTAGTTGTAGACATAGATTCCACATGTAAACCATTGGAATGTTTCGAACTATACTTTGATCAGGTAATGATTGACATTGTTGTTAGGGAAACAAATATATATGCAGAACAATTCATTATCAAAAATCCCCCGAAAGAGAGATCAGTTTATAAAACATGGACCCCAACTACTAAAAATTAAATCAGGCTGTTTTTAGGAATCCTTATTCTTCAAGGAATTGTGAAGTTGCTGCGGCAAGAATGGTACTGGTCCAAAAGAAAGGTCATCCAGTCTTCAATAATTCCTGAACTCATGTCCAGAAACAGGTTTCTTCTACTGATGAAATTTTTGCACTTTTCAAACAATGATAGCACTGACCTTCGCAAC